>NC_045438.1:6508350-6757305 GCF_002776525.5 Piliocolobus tephrosceles | reverse complement strand
GCATGCCCAGTTGGTCTGCACCCTCCCTGGGCGCCGGCTGCATTTTCACGCGCGCGGGAAGAGTTGGTGGTGAAGAAGAACCCGGAAGTGCACCATCTTGCCTCGGTTCGTCCAAACACTGGGCAGGGGCAAATCCTCGAGCTTGATGTGTAGGGAAGGGAGGGGGCCTGCACAATCCCTGAGGGGCAGTAGAATAGCAGATGGAACACTGAGAAGTGATCTCCTTGAGGATAGATTTCCATGATGGAAAGGAAATGAGAGGTTCTAAGAGACGGGCTAGCGGTTTGTAACCTACATGGAAGAGGTTATGAAATGACGACAGAATAGAATGGGCCTGTGAGGCTGGAAGGAGATATTTTCCTTGGTCTAAGAACCATTTGTCTTGTGTGGGAAGAGATTGATAGATGGACGTTTCAACAGGGGAGTAGATGGGAGTGGCCGATGTGAAGGAGGAAAACCGCCGTGAGGGATAGAAGTTGGAACACTAGCTGCTTTCTTAGCTAACTTATCAGCATAAGCATTGTCCTGAGTGATGGGATCTGACGCCTTTTGATGGCTGCTTTTTCAGCTACCTTATCAGCATAAGCGTTGTCTTGAGAGATGGTTGGGAGAAGAAAATAGATTTTGGAAGTTATGAGAACTGCAGAGAGTTGAGCATAGATTGCGATTTTTAGGGCCTCTGACAGTATTAAAGCAGTGGCAGCCACTGCGCACAGACATGAGGGCTAAACTAAAACAGTAAGGTCAAGTTGTTTGGACAGAAAGGCTATAGGACGCGGTACCGGCTCTTGTGTAAGAATTCTGACCTCACTAACCATGCCTAGGAAGGAAAGTTGTTGTTGTTTTGTAGGAGGGATTGGGGTTTGGTAGATTAGCTGGACATGATCAGCAGGGAGAGCGCGTGTGTTTTTATATGAGAATTATGCCCGAGATAAGTAACAGATGAGGAAGAAATTTGGGCTTGACTGAAGTAATGGGGCTGTCCATGAGGCCTTGCAGCAGTACAGCCTAGGTAATTTGCTGAGACTGATGGGTGTCAGGGTCAGTCCAAGTGAAAGCGAAGAGAGGCTGGGATTTCGAAGGGTGTAAAGGAATAGTAAAGAGAGTATGTTTGAGATCCAGAACAGAATAATGGGTTGTGGAGGGAGGTATTGAGGATAGGAGAGTGCATGGCTTTGGCACTACGGGGTGAACAGGCAAGACAATTTGGTTGATAAGGTGCAGATCTTGAACTAACCTGTAGGCCTTGTCTGGTTTTAGGACAGGTAAAAAGGGGGAATTGTAAGGGGAGTTTATAGGCTATAAAAGGCCATACTGTAGCAGGCGAGTGATAACAGACTTTAATCCTTTTAAAGAGTGATGTGGGATGGGATATTGGCGTTGAGTGGGGTAAGGGTGATTAGGTTTTCATGAGATGGTAAGCGGTGCATGATCAGTCACCAAGGAGGGAGTAGAGGTATCTTATCATTGTGGGTTAAGGTGGGGTGATACAACGGGAAGATGCGAAGGAGGCTTTGAACTGCGGGAAAAGGTGGCAATGAGGTGTGGCTGTTGCCTAGGAATAGTCAGGGAAGCAGATAATTTGGTTAAAATATCTTGGCCTAATAAGGGAACTGGGCAGGTGGGGATAACTAAAAAGGAGTGTATAAAAGAATGTTGTCCAAGTTGGCACTAGAGTTGGGGAGTTTTAAGAGGTTTAGAAGCCTGGCCATCAATACCCACAACAGTTATGGAGGCAAAGGAAACGGGCCCTTGGAAAGAAGGTAACGTGGAGGGTGTAGCCTCTGTATTGATTAAGAAGGGGACGGGCTTACCCTCCACTGTAAGAGTTACCCAAAGCGTCTGTGATGGTCCAGGAGGCTTCCAAGGCGATGGGGCAGCGTCAGTCTTCAGCCACTAAGCCAAAAAGATCTGGGAAGGAGTCAGTCAGAGAGCCTTGGGCCAGAGCTCCAGGGGCTCTGGGAGCGGCTGCCAGGAGAGTTGGACAGTCCAATTTCCAGTGGAGTCCTGCACAGATGGGACACAACTTAGGAGGAATCCCAGGCTACAGGCATTCCTTGGCCCAGTGGCCAGATTTCTGGAACTTGTAGCAAGCTCCTGGGGGAGGAGGTTCTGGAGAAACCCCTGGAAGCTGTGGTTCAGGCGTTTGAAGTCGTGTGCTGGAGATGTGGCTGGGGTTTGTCTCACAGTGGAGGCAAGGAATTAAATTGCTACTTGGCTGCCACTACTCTATTATTGTACACCTTGAAGGCGAGGTTCATTAAGTCCTGGTGTGGGGTTTGAGGGCTGGAATTTAATTTTGGGGGTTTTATTTAATGTTGGGAGTAGACTGGGTAATAAAATAAAATACATATTAAGAATAAGACGGCCTTCTGACCTTTCAGGGTCTAGGGCTGTAAAGCATTTCAGGGTTGCTGCCAAGCAAGCCATGACCTGGGCTGGGTTTTTCATATTTGATGAAAAAGAGCCTAAACAGTAACTGCTTTGGGAGAGGTCAGATAAAGAAAAAGGAGCATTAAACTTGACTATGCCTTTAGCTCTAGCCACTTTTTTAAGAGGAAATTTCTGGGCAGGTGGAGGAGGGATAATCAAGGAACAAAACTGTAAGCCAGACCGGGTGAGAGGAGGGGAGGTGATAAAAGGATTATAGCGTGGGGGAGCGGAGGCTGAGGAAAATTGGGACCTAGCTCGGCCTGGCAAGGAGGGGAGAGGTCAGATGGGTCTGTAGAAAAGGAAGATTAGAAAGACTCAGCGACGCTTGGGGTTGGGACTGAGGGGACAGGTGGGAGGGAAAGAAGGAAGATTTGGGAGGAGTTGGGATGGGAACAGAGACTAGGGAGGGACCGATGTGTAAAAGAATGTCTGGACCTCAGGCACCTCAGACCATTTGCCCATTTTACGACAAGAATTATTTAGATCTTGTAGGATGGAGAAATCGAAAGTGCCATTTTCTAGCCATTTAGAGCCATTGTCAAGTTTGCATTGGGGCCAAGTGGTGTTGCAGAAGAAGATAAGGCATTTAGGTTTTAGGTCAGGTGTGAGTTGAAGAGGTTTTAAGTTCTTGAGAACACAGGCTACGGGAGAAGAAGGAGGAATGGAGGGTGGAAGGTTGCCCATAGTGAAGGAGGCAAGCCCAGAGAAAAGAGAGAGTAGAGACACGGAGAGAAGGGGTTCAGGTTTCTTGCCCTCCAGAAAAGTGGGAAAGGAGGTCGGGCCACAGAAATAAGGGAATGGGGTGCAAAAATAAGAGGTTGGGGCAGAAAAATAAGAGGTTGGGGTTCTTGACCCTCCCCCAGAAAAGCAGAGAAAGGGTAGAAACAGGGAGAGAAGGGGTCAGGGTTCTTGCCCCTTCTCCAGAAAAGCAGAGAAGGGGTAGAGACAGGGAGAAAAGGGGTCGGGGTGCTTGCCCCTCCCCCACAAAAGCAGAGAAGGGGTAGAGACAGGAAGAGAAGGGTTTGGGGTGCTTGCCCCTCCCTGAGAAAAGCGGGGTTTGCCGCTAAAGGTGAAGGACCAAGGCAGGCATCCCTGCAGCATGGTCAGACACCTCTGAAACGTGGGTGAGTAATCAGAGAGGTATCCCTGCAATGATTAAACACAAAGGGAAGGCTGCCTTCCCCAGTCCATGACCAGCGCCAGTGTTTTGGGTCCATAGATAAAACATGTCTCCTTTGTCTCTACCAGAAAATGAAAGGAATTGAAACTAAGAGAAGGGAGAGACTGAAGGGTGGTGCCAAAATTGAAAGGAGAAAGAGGTTGAGGGATAGTGAGAGAGGTTGGAGAAGAGAGCAAAAAAGGAGCCGTTTACCCGATTTAAAATTGGTGAGATGTTCCTGGGGCTGGTTGGTCTGAGGACCAGAGGTCATAGGTGGATCTTTCTCAGGGAGCAAAGAGCAGGAGGACACGGAATTGATCTCCCCAGGGAGGTGCCCTGATCCGAGTCATGGCACCAAAATGTCATGCGCGTCCGTGTGAAGAGACCACCAAACAGGCTTTGTGTGAGCAATAAAGCTTTTTAATCACCTGGGTGCAGGCGGGCTGAGTCCGAAAAAAGAGTCAGCAAAGGGAGATAAGGGTAGGGCTGTTTTATAGGGTTTGGGTAAGTAAAGGAAAATTATAGTCAAAGGAGGGGGTTATTCTCTGACGGGCAGGAGTGGCGGTCACAAGGTGCTCAGTGGGGGAGCTTTTTGATCTAGGATGAGCGAGGAAAAGGACTTTCACAAGGTAATGTCATCACTTAAGGCAAGGACCAGCCATTTTTACTTCTTTTGTAGTGGAATGTCATCAGTTAAGGCGGCGCAGGGCCTTTTTCACTTCTTTTGTGATTCTTCAGTTACTTCAGGCCATCTGGGCGAATACGTGCAAGTCACAGGGGATGCAATGGCTTGGCTTGGGCTCAGAGGCCTCACAGAGACTATATGCCTTTCCCTTCCCTCTTCTGAAGTTTTTAGCTGCTTCTCTACTGTGACAAAGGCCAGTGGCATAATTAGAAATACGTCTTTTACACCTTCAACTTCTTAAATTTTACACAAACCATGGGAATGGATGTTTCTCATTTTGGAGTTCTGTCTAAATTCAGGTGTTTGGGATACATTCACTCACATATACAAACGCATTGTTTGTTGTTGTTGTTGTTGTTGTTTGAGACAGAGTCTCGCACTGTCGCTCAGGCTGGAGTGCAGTGGCGCGATTTCGTCTCACTGCAAGCTCCACCTCCCGGGTTCATGTCATTCTCCTGCCTCAGCCTCCTGAGGAACTGGGACTACAGGTGCCCGCCACCACGCCCGGCACTCATTTTTGTATTTTTAGTAGAGACAGGGTTTCACTGCGTTAGCCAGGATGGTCTCAATCTCGTGACCTCATGATCCGCCTGCCTTGGCCTCCCAAAGTGCTGGGATTACAGGAGTGAGCCATCGTGCCTGATCCACAAATGCATTGTTGATGGCTGTTTCCAACTTAAGGAAATCATTCTAGCTACCACAAGCAGCAACTGATATTTACTACGCACCCACGGTGTGGCAGATATTTTTTAAACATGATCTTACTTAATCCCAAGCCACAAGACATGGGCATTCACTTCTAAGAAAAGGCCACCAAGTGAAGAACCAAGATACAAACCCATGTCTGGATTAGGTCATTAAACTATAATGAAAAATGACATTTGTAAAAATACTAGTCCATAGGTTACACCTCAACATCTTCTCATTAGAGGAACTTTCTTTGTTTGCTATAAATTTCTTTAGATGAAGATGATGTTGGATTGGTATTTAAAACGTTATAGATCTTTAAAAGATGTGAGCTTCAGAGGAGAGGCCTCAGTGATGTTACCCAGACAGTGTCAAAGCTTCCTCTGGTGCCTGTTTCCAGAACCACTGTCATGAAAAATGGAGTAAATTATAACATGCACCCTGCTGATGCAGGCTGAAGTTTCCACCTCAAAGGTTCTGATCCTGGCTTTATACTTTGAAAATATCATAAACTATGATTGTAGTACTCTGGCAAATGGGAAATAATTGTCAGCAATGCTCAATGGTTTGAAGAAGGCTATTGCTTAAAAAGTTCAAGGTGCTTTCTTCCCTCTGTGAAGAATGCTTGCCTTTCCTTCAGTCATCATCTCTCACAAAATCAAGCATAATGACATCTTGAAAACAGGCTACTTTCCAGGCAGGTACATCTTTGCCTCAGTCATAAAGCTGAAAGGACTACTGCGCTCTTTAATGGGATTTCCAGGCAGTGGGAAGATTATCTGAAAGCCCAAACTAATAAACGCCTGTCTCTGCTTGTGACCTAGAAAATACTTCCCTTTGGTGGGCAGAAAGATTCCGTGTCACTGAAATTGCTTTGGAGGGATATCATTTCATATTTGGAGGTGTGAACTGAGCTCAATCTGCTGAATAGCTCTCAACAATTGCCCTTTGGTACAATAAATAAAGAAGTTTGAAATTCTGAAGCAATACCTGCTCTTCTCTGCTAAAATAAGATTAGCATTCATTTTGCCACAAAAAGGGAAAAAAAGTCATTTTTTAAAAAAGAAGAAGGATTTATTCAATATTACTTGAAGGAACAAATACTTGACTTCTATTATTCCTGCTGTTTTTAACCATCAATCTATTTAGTCCCTAGCCCTAATATCACACACACACACACACACACACACGGCTAAAAAAAGGCACATAACAGAAAACACTTCAATAGAAAGCATGTTATAGCACATAGACCTTTGAATAAAGATGTCTATATGTGCTACTATTACAAGAACACACAATATTTTTTTAATGGTGGCTGAAGTACTAATAGTGGTAGCTGCACCAATTTGCAAAGGCTGACTTGCTGATCAGTGCTCATGTCCAGAAACTGGAACACTTCCTGAGAAATAGTGAATGGACCCCATTGTCAGAAATCAACACTGAATTCACAAATATTCAATTATGTTTATTTTGCTTGAGGGTCATCCAAAATAACACAGAAGTTATTTAAGGATGGGTAAGTACCTTTCAATAACAAATGTCCTTCCTAAAATTGGTACTTGTCCTATTATTCATTCAATTTATTGAATAATTTTGTATATCTATATGGTATATGAATCTCCCCTATCTACTGCTCTCATTGCCATATCTTATGTTTATAAAACTCTTAGCTGATTGGAAAAGATGCAATATCACCCCTAATGCCATACCTACCTAAATTAACCAGTTTAATCATTTTCATAGATATGATTAGAGTAATTCAGTAACAGAAGATTAACTGGTTAAAAAACTATCAGTCAAAGGGCCATTTCTGTCAAAAACAAATGAGAAGTAAACTAGTCTATGAGACTGCCATTTAAAAAAAAAATAGACGATTTTACTGAAGTGTAACATTTATAGATGAATGTATTCTTATTCTAATCACAAAATTACACACCTACATATAGCCACATCCCAAGAAAATAAAAAAACACTAGAAACACCACAAAAGTCACTTATCAGTATCATTTAAAATACTATAGTTTTGTCTGCTGTTGCACATTGTATAAATGGAAGATAAGTATCTGGTTTCTTTTGATTGATATCATAGTGTTGAGATTATCCCATGTGATTTTTTTGTGGAAGTAATTTACTAATGTTCTCACTGTGTAATTTCACATTGTATGACTATAGTACAATCTATTTCTTCATTCTATTTTTAGTTAACATTTAAGCTACTTGTTGTTGTTAACTATTAAAATTCACTTTATTATGATTATCTTCTCTCACTTATTCTATTAATGTGGTAATTTTCATTGATTTCCAAGTGTTAAGCTAATCTTGCATTACTAAAATAGACACAAATCTGTTTACTTTCCCTTTTATACATTAACCTATTTGGTTTACTAATATTTTGTTTAGGGTTTTTGTGAACATGTTTATGAAAAATATTGGCATTTAATTTTCCCTGTTGTAAATCTACTTGTCAGCTTTTTGTGGGTATATATTATGCTTCCTCAGAGCTTGAGTTTGCAAGTAATTTCTCCTTTTATCTTTGTGATGTCCATAGTATCTGTAATAATGTCACTTTTTAAATCATCCATATTAATCTTTTGTGCATTCTCTCATTTTGATTTATGATTAGTATCATTAGGATATGGCATTTTTATTAAAACAATGTTTGGCTTTGTTGACACTTTCTATGTTTTTCTTTTATAACTATCTGTAATTTATGTTCTTAGTTTATTATGTCCATCCTCAACTTTCTTTTTGCTTAATTGATTTGCAATTTAGCTTCTCAAATTGGAAATACAGTTCATCCATTTTTTGCCACTTTTTAATTATAATACTTAATCAAGGACATAATCTTCCAGCTAAGCATAACTTTAGTTGCATCTTAAAATTATTATATGCAATATTTTATTATTTTTTATTTCAAATTATATTTTGTGTTTTCTAATTTGACCCATAGAATACTTAGAAGTGCATGGTCTAAGAAAAACTGGCACCAATTTTACTAAAACTATTCCAAAATAATGAATAGAGGGATTCCTTCCTAACTCGTTCTATGAAACCAGTATCACCGTGACATCAAAATCTGGCAAGGACACAACAACAACAACAACAACAAAAACTATGGGCCGGTATCCCTGATGAACATAGATGCAAAAATCTTCAACAAAATACTAACAATAAAAACCAATGGTACATCAAAACTACAATCCATCACAATCAAATGAGTTTTATCCCAGGGATGCAAGAATGGTTGAACATATGAATATCAATAAATGTGATTCACCACATAGACAGAATTAAAAAGAAAACCTATATGAATATCTCAATAGATGCAGAAAAAGCATGCAATAAAATCCAATATTCCCTCATGATAAAAACCCTCACAAAACTAGGCAATGAAGGAACATATCTCAAAATAGTAAGAGCCATCTAAAACAGACCAACAGCTAACATCATGCTGAATGGGCAAAAGTTGAAGGCATTCCCCTTAGGAACTAGAAGAAGATAGAGATGTTCACTCCCACCACTCCTATTCAACATACTACTGAAAATCCTAGCCAGAGCAATCAGGTAAGAGAAAAAAAATAAAAGGTATTCAAACTGGAAAAGGGGAAGAGAAATTATTTCTGTTTGCTCAAAACATACTTTTATATTTAGAAAAACTCTAAAGATTTTTCCAAAAGACTCCTAAACTTGATAAATGGCTTCAATAAAGTTTCAGGAGACAAAATTAATGTAAAAAAATCAGTTTCATTTCTATGTGCCAACAACATTCAAGCTGGGAACCAAGTCAAGAACTCAATCACATTTACAATAGCCACACACACAAAATAAAATACCTAGGGCTACATTTAACCAAGGAGGTGAAGGATCTCTACAAGATGAACTACAAACTACTGATGAAAGATATCATAGATGACACAAACAAATGGAAAAATATCTCAAGCTCATGGATTGGAAGAATGAATATTGCTAAAATGACCATACTGCCCAATTCAGTCTACATATTCAGCACAAGTCTGTGAAATTACCGATGTTGTTTTTCATTAATTTAGAAAAAACAGATTAAAGACAAATGTAAGTCATGAAACTCTAAATACACTATAAGAACACCTAGGGAAAACTCTTCTGAATATTGGCCTAGGGAAATAATTTATGACTAAGACCTCAAAAGTAATTAAATGCAGACAGAAATTGACAATTGGGACTTAATTAAACTAAAGAGCTTCTGTACAGCAAAAGAAACAATAAACAGAGTAAACAGGCAAACTACAGAATGGCAGAAAATATCTGCAAGCTGTGTATCCAACAAAAGACTAATATTCAGAATCTATGAGGAACTCAAACAAAACAAGAAATCAAGAAAAAACAAGCAACTCCATTAAAAAGCTGGCCGAAAAGACATTTTTCAAAAGATAACATATAAATGCCAAACAAAGAAATCAAAAAATGCTCAACATCACTAATTATCAGGGAAATGCAAATTAAAATCACAATGAGATACCATCTCACACCAGTCAAAATGACTAGTATTAAAAAGTCAAAGAACAACAGATGTTGGTGAGAATGTGGAGAAAAGTGAACACTTATACACTGTTTGTGGGAATGTAAATTAGTACAATCCCTAAGAAAAAGAGTATGAAGATTCCTCAAAGAACTGCAAATAGAAGTACCATTCAACCTAGCAATCCCACTACTAGGTACCTACCCAAAGGAAAGGGAATCACTGTGTCAAAAAGATACCTTCACTCGTATGGTTATCACAGCACTATTCACGATAGCAAGGTCATGGACTCAACCTAAGTGTCCATCAACTGATGACTGGATAAAGAAAATGTGTCGTATCCACCTCTCAGAATACTACCACATAGCCATAAAAAAGAATGAAATCATGACTTTTGCAGCAACACGGGTGAGCTCAAGGGCATTATCCTAAGTGAAATAACTCAAAAATAGAAAATCAAATACATGTTCTCACTCATAAAAGCAGGAGTACATATGCACATACAGTGAGAAGTAATAGACACTGGGGACTCCAAAAGGAGGGAGAAGTAGCGGGGATGAGGGTTGAAAAATTACCTATTGGGTACAATGTTCATTATTTGGGAGCTGAGTACACTAAAAGCCCAAACTTCACCATCACACAACATATGCATGTAACGAACTTGCCCATGTACCCCCCGAACCTATGAAAATAAAAACAAATAAGAATAAAAGAAAAAGAAATGCATTGCCTAATTTCTAAACATATGGGGATTTCCAATTATCATTTTGTAATTAATTTATAAGTTAATTCCACCATAGTCAGAGAAAATGTTCTGCATATTTGAAGTTGTTTGCGATTTGAAATGATTTGTTTCATAGCCCAACATAGTCAATTTTTTAAAAAATGTTTTATATATGCTTGAAAACAATCTGTATTATTTTATTATTGTATGTGATATTCACTAGGTCAGTTAGGCAAAATTTAATCTTTGTATTGTTTACAACTTTTATAAATTTATTAATTTTACATCTTTTTTCTTTTCTCTTACTGAAAGAAGTGTGTTAGCATCTTCCATTGTAATTGTGCATTTCTATAATTCTCTTAGTTCTATCATCTTTACCTTATAATTTTATTCTATATTTTATTAAGAACATATATATTTAGAATGATGATATTTTCCTGGTGAATAAAACATTTTATTATTATCCAATGTGCCTTTCTGTTTCTAGTAATGTTTTTAACTTAAAATCTGCTTTGTTATATATTAGTGTAGCTTCATCTACTTTCTCCTGCATCTCTTTATTTTGAGAGAGATATGTCTAATTATAATATATCTGTATATCTAATTATAGTATATCATTTATAAGTAACTTCTAGATCTGTATATCTAATTATAGTATATCATTTATAAGTAACTTCTATAATAACTAACTTTGACATTTTCATTCAGTCTGACAAGCGTTGTCTTTTAAAATCAGAGCATGTAGTTTATTTACATTTAATCAAAATACCAATAAATATTGGCTTAAATTCACCATATTTTTATTTGGTTTATATTGGTACACATTCTATGTTCCTTTCTCTCTCCTTTCTTCCCTTTAAAAATATTTCTTTGTCATTTTAATTTTATTTCCCATCTATTAGATTATTTAAATTATATTACTATTCTTTTAGTGTTTACTCATAAAATTAGAAGTGACTTCTTGATTTATTAAACTCTAATAAAAATTAATACTGTTAAAGAATGAAAATGTAATTTATCATACAACACAGGACACTCTGAGAGTGAAACAGTGAAACAGCACCCTATCATTAATTCTGTCTGATAAGAGGCCTAATGCAAACCAGAACTTACAGTCACCCCACATGTTTACTACTTTCCAGGCAATACACAGACCTTAGAACACAATTACTCTCTTTATCCTCCTCCTGATTTATGTGTTATATTTGCTGCGTATTTTAATTCTAAATATATTTGAAACCTATAACACATTATTATTGTTTTATATAGTGAATATTTATTTATATTTACAAATATAATTACTGAATCTCCAGACAAATCTGTGATCATTTTCCTTTTGTCTATAGAACATTCTCAAGTGTTTCTTTTGGTGTAGCACTGATAGAGATAATTTATTTGAATAATTTTGTGAAAAAAATTTAATTTCTAAAATATATTTCCACTAAATATAAAATTATACTTTGGAAATAATTTTCTTTCGGTGCTTTCAAGATATCATTCTATCATCTTCTAGTTTCCATTGTTTATCATGTCAGCTGTCATTCGTATTATTCCTTTTTGAGATTTAATGTGTCTTTTTATTCTGATTCTTTAACATGAATGTCTCTGTCTTTTGCTCTCAGCAGTTTTTCTACAATGTGCCTACATGTGATTTCTTTTATATTTACCATGCTTAGAGTTTTAGACCTTCTCAAAACCATAGCTCAGTATATTTCTTCAGTTTTTTTAATTCTCTATCATTATTTCTTCAAATTTCTATTGTTTTCATTTATTATTTTTCATAGTTTCCATCTGTCTGCTAAAATTCTCCATCTTGTCTTTGAATTGCACAACCACATAGTCATTTTGAAGTGTGCCATATAACTTAATCTTCTGGATAACCTGTGTGTTAGGTATAATGATGAATCCCCAAAGACGTCCACACCTAACTTGAAACCTGTGTATATGATAGGTTACCAAAAAAAATGGGAATTAAGATTCAGGTGGAATTTAGTTTATGAATAAGCTAATATTAAGCTGAAAAGATTATTCTGGATTATCCTGAAGGGTTTAAAATAATCATAAATGCCATTATTAGTTAAAAAGGAAATAGAAGAAAGAGAACCAGAGATTTGCAATGTGAGAAATATTCTGCCTGAGGTTGCTGGCTGTAAAACATGGAGGAATGGAGCCATTAGTTATGAAATTCAGATAGTCTCCATCATCTGGAAAAGGAAAAGATATGTGTTCTCTTCTAGAGCCTCCAGAAACAACACAATCCTGCTGATATTGAGTTTAGCCCAGCGAGACTCATTTCAGACTTCTGACCTCAAGGATTGTAGTTGCTAAGTTCACACTGTCACTAAATTTATGATAATTTGTTACCACATGCATATATCCATAGAAAACCAATACACCTTGTAAGTCAATTTCTACTTTTTTTTTTTAATTTTATTTTAGTCAAATGTTGTCTTCCTATAAGCTTAGGAAGACATTTTTGTTTAAGTACTCGGCATTGTGTATAAAAAGTGTGCAAATAATTTGAAGCTCCCACAAGGATTAACTTTTGCTTTTAGCAGGCAGGTAAGTTAAGGGCAGATCACCTTAGTCAAATCAATGATTAAGCTGATTCAAAAGTGAGTTTCAATTTTTATTAAGGTTGCTTTATTTCAGGTTCATCTTTTCCTATTTGTCAACTATAAATATTGCATTTAACAAGAGCCTTCTGTTTGGTAGGTTTTGACTTTAATTTCCATACCTCCAGTGCTCTGCTCAGCTTTGCAACTCCTCAGCTAAAAGTTTGGAATTGGTAACAACCTCAAGAAGAAAATCAACACCAAATGTCAACTCACTATTCATGGCTTCCTTGCTCTTTCAGGTCTTGTTTTCACAAATTCTCACTGCCTTGGTAGCATTCTGTTACTATTAAAAACTATTTCTTTAAATGTCATGTCCAGCTTTTATGATTGTTCTCAGCAGAAAAGTTGTTCCAAACAACCCAGTCCTCCATTTTCTGTAGTTTTATTCTCGCACTGCCTCTTACATGGAGGTGAAGACTCAGAGTAGAAAGTGTAATTAGAGGCCTCATTTTCAACTTTCTTACCAGTATAGAAATATACTGAACATTAGAGATGTGTTGATTAATGGTCAACAACCAGCTCAACATCTGTATTTCCTTTTTTTGTGGCATAAATCTCCCATCATAATTAACTTGAAGCCACCTTCATGGTTTTACTGAATTTGTAGTTTGGAAGAAATTTGCAGTTTGCTCTCATGAATGATCAAACCAGATCATTTACCATTTGATCTGGTAAGCCAGATCAAACACATCTCAGGTCTGGAGGACAAAACAAAATTGTTACAATGAGTATGAAATCACCCTTGTGCTAGCCTTACTATTTTATTTTTGAAAACCTTGTTTTAAATACATTACTCATGTTCCTCAGTTGCTAACTGAACATATATCTCATAAACCAGTGAATGCTGAGTTCCAGACCCCAACCTAAGTGTCAATGATGTAACAGTGAGCAAATGAGACAGTACACCTCTTCTTAGAACTTACTCAAGTGGCGGCCGGGCGCGGTGGCTCAAGCCTGTAATCCCAGCACTTTGGGAGGCCAAGACGGGCGGATCACAAGGTCAGGAGTTCGAGACCATCCTGGCTAACACGGTGAAACCCCGTCTCTACTAAAAATACAAAAACTAGCCGGGCGAGGTGGCGGCGCCTGTAGTCCCAGCTACTCGGGAGGCTGAGGCAGGAGAATGGCGTAAACCCGGGAGGCGGAGCTTGCAGTGAGCTGAGATCCGGCCACTGCACTCTAGTGCGGGCGACAGAGCGAGACTCCGCCTCAAAAAAAAAAAAAAAAAAGAACTTACTCAAGTGGCTCAACCAAGGTTAAACATACAAATAAATTATTAATTATACATTGTGATAAGCACTATGAAGTAAAAGGGTGCAATAATGGAGATTCAATTTAAATAAAGGGGCTAAGGAAGGACTTGATTTTAAAATGACACTGAAACTGAGACCTGAAGGATGAGGAACCAGTCAGGTTGAGTGGAACGAATTTATGCACCATCATGAAAATGCCATCTGTCAAAGTGTTTACCTTCTGGAGAAAAAGAGCATAGGTAAACTTTTACTTTTGCATGACAGCTTTCAAATTATTGACAGAAATTATTATATTCCAACTTTTAATTTTTTAATGTAAATAGTTGTGCCGTGGCCCACTCCTTCTTCCACCTGATGTCTCCAAAATGTTTTTTTATTAATTTTTTTAACTTGGTGCTCTCCCCTGAAATCTCTATATACTTGCCAATGTTTCCTATAAATTGAATTTCTAGAATCTTACACAATGGACTATATATCTTCTGATCAGTGCTGAAGACAGTGAAACTTTTATCTTTATTATTTTGGGACAAAATTCTATAATTATATTTACTTTATTCCTGAATATCTACAGTATGATGATAATATCACTAATAATGTCTCCAAAGTCTGCAAGAACCTAAAATGCCTTCCCAATGATAGAAATAAGACTTAATTATGCTCTTGTTAGTTTTAATGTTAGACTACAATTTGTTGTACTGTTATTCTTAAAATTGCTAACATACTTCAGATAGTAGTTATTTTTTATAAATGCAAATGGTTGATCATTTCGTCCATTCACAACTCCTCTTGTCTTTTATGTTTGAGATGTTAACATACTAATGCATAGCAACTTGCTATGTTGATTAATAATGTAGGATAAAAAGGGTATAGTTAACTCAGTAGTTTTCAATCACAAGTAGTTCCTCCAATTTGGCAATATCCAGGGACATTTTCGATTGTCATCCCAGAGACTATACAACTGGTGTCTGGTGGGTAGAAGTCAGAGATGCTGCTAACCAGCCTATAATATGCAGGATAGCCCCTTACCACAAAGGATTATGTTGCCCAAAACAAAAGCACTAGGTTTAAGAAACCCAGAATTAACTAGAATGATTTACGGACCAATATTTATATCTGGATGATTTAACTATAATACGTATTCAAATTTTAAGTAGTAAGCTATGGTTACATATTATTAAGTAGTAAGCTATGGTTACACATTACATATTCTGATTCATATTACTTCACACGTTTTTGTATGCTGTTTTGGTCCAAAAGAACTTCCATTTATCATTGACAATGCAAGGCAAATAGATCCCATTTCTGTAAATAGAGATCCCTCATAAATGATCTGTGAGTTTTAAACATGAATGTCAATCACAATTCAAAGTTAATTATACACTTTTTAAAATCATGTTCATTTCATCATTTATTTTCAGTAGATTTTGTGCTATTTTCTGGCCAAAGTGCCCCTTTCCATTGCAAATTGTTTAGATCAAGGGAAGGAATTTGATAGTGTACCCAGTTAGATTCCTGCCACACTAAATGTTTCATTGCCATCTTTGGTTTAAGCCTTTATTATTTCCTTGTTATAAAGGTAGATTTTAAGACAAAATGCTACATCCATGGAGACCTGGAGATTTAGGTAACATCCAGATTCAATTAAATGGCACTGGAGGTATTAGAGACACAGGTAGAACACAATGAATTCTTACGATGGAGAATTCATGATGATCCAAGGCATCAGAGGCATTTTGTACTTTGAATTTAAAGGCAATTATATCTACCTAAATTTCCTCAGTAAGTGCAACAACATTCAAATACTCCATCTTTAAGCTTTCAAGCATATATGCTTTGCTGGCAGGAAAAAAGTTTCTGAGTTTTCAGTCTGTAACCCTGAACTCTGATAACTGAACTGATATGCAGTCTTTTGGAGGCCAGTGTAGGTGACCAAAGATCATGTGTAGCTCAGTTCTGTGATGACTGCTCTTACTTATTCTCTACCTGCATCGTGGATAAACTTCACTTTGCAATGCATGTCTGCCAGCTGCATGACTGACCTGCATAATAATGGCAATGGGAGATCAATGGAATGAATGATGCAAAATTGATCTACTGATACGTTCAAAAATTCTGACACCGAATTGATTCATGAGACAGTAATGCTTCTAAGACCCAAGACACATTTTCTAGGTCTTTCTTTTATGATGACCTAGCAGCCAATGAAACTGCTTAGACTGTAGTATCTGATTCAAATTTGCTCATCACTTTATCCTGAAGATAAAATAATGACACGTTTAATAGAAATGATAAGGCATACTTTCTACCAAGCTATAAAGAATTGTTAAATGCTTGAAAATATGACCCAGTTTATTGACTAGAATTCAAGTGGCAAATGGAAGACCCCTGGGACAAGTTAAACGTTAGCTCCATGACAACAGGAGCATTACTCTGTGCACAGATGTACTCTTGGGCCTCTCAAGCCTGACAGATAGCAAGTTCTCAGTAACTACTGAAGGACTGCATGAATATAGTCATTTTAATGGGCATAGCCCTATCTTTCATTTAATACATGTTTATTCTAGTTCCTAAACGAATGTTGTTTATTGGTTTCCTTTTCGTTGTAATGTCTCACAATACCTAGTACTATTCCCACATTCAATTGATAGTAATTAAATATCAAAGACTATATGACAATATGACAAGTTCTCCTCTCATAATAAATGTTATTAGCCTAGATTTTTCTTTTGAAAACAAGTATAATACCAGCTATGCCTGTATCTACTCATAAGCATAAACACAGTATAAAAAGGCCTTTGAACAATCTTCCATTGTCACTATCCCTTTTATGACTGGAAACCTCTTCATCTTCTAAAACTGATGAGCTGAATTTTATTAAGAGAGATTTGTGGCAAGTCTCAAGAAGATTTGTGTAACATTCTCCCCTGTATGCATTCAGAATCAGTGGTTGATCAGAAGTGCTGTTTTAACAACATTTCTGATGATGAATGAGTACATCCTTCTTTCATATTAAAACAAATATTAAAAAAACCATCTTCTTGAATCATGAAAGAAATTTTTCAATGCAGTTTAATCACGTAGGATGGAAGTGAGATCAGCAGAGGAAGCCTGTGTATGGAAGGAGGTGGCCCCTCTGCTGTCTCAATTTCACCATTCTATGATTAGCAGAGGAAAGGCTAAATCCCAATTCTGTAGTAGACGAACAAGTTAATAATGCTAATCTTAAATGTATATCTCTGTGTCATATATATTAGGAAACAAGACGGAGACATTAAGCCCCAGTTAATAATCTTCACATGAAAGAATACCCCCAGGAAACATCACACGCTCATTCCACTTTACAACTATTTAGTTCACAGGTATTGCAATTGCTGTTAAATCCTTTTTGACTTATGTAAGCTTCAGGGCAGTATGCAAAAAAATGCATTTTTTTAAAAGCTGAGACTTGATCATGATTAGTTATTTTATTACATGATTGAGGAAGGATAAATGGCTGGCCACAGAATGCTACTTAATGACTCTGAACATTTTACACAGTCTGCATAAATGTCATTTTGAAATAGCTGTAACAATAGTGCTTCACTCACTAGCTTGGGCCTTTAAAGCATTTCCATTAAACATCTCATTCTAAAAGAAAAAAGTCAAGTTATTTTCAATCTTACTAGGCTACAATTAAGATGATGATTTCTTGTCAGTGCAAAATATTGGTTGGAGTTTAGGGGTAAATTAAAACATAGACATGAGTTTCTCAATACTTCATCTCTTTTTAAAATCTGTTTTTTATTTAGAAAAGAATTTATCAAGGTTTAATAGGCCTATCGTGTGTAAAATGTGGTTGTTATGCCAACAAATGTTGATGTTTGGAGTTAGAATTTTATCACTTCAGATGCACTAATATGGCAATAATAGAAAATTCTAACACAGTAATCACCCTTCATCTGCAAAGGAATATGTCTCAAAACTCCTGGGGAATGCCTGAAACTGTGAATATTGCCAAACCCTATATGTGTTATTTTTTCTTGTACATCCATACATATAATAAAGCATAATTTATAAATTAGGCACAGTAAGAGATTAACAAAAATAACATAAAATAGAGCAATTACAGCAATATATCGTAATGAGTTTTGTGAATGTACTCTCTCTCAAAATATATTATTGTACTGTACTCACCCTTTTTCTTGTGATAATGTGAAATGATAAAATTTCTATGAGATGAAGTGAGGTGAATGATGTAAGCATTATAAGGTAGTGTTAGGTTACTACTGACCTTGAACATAAGTACTGCTGTACTATAGCAATCAATCTGATAACTAAGATGGCTACTAAGCACTCATGGGCAGGGTTCGCATATACAACATGGATATGCTAGACAAAGGGAGGGTTGTCTCAGAATGGCATGTGATGTAAAACTTATAAATTATTTATTTTTGAAATTTTTTATTTAATATTTTTGGACTATGGTTGACCACAGAGAAGTGGAAAGTGAAACTGTGGATAAGGGGGGACTACTATGCTGGCTTAATGTAGAAGTTGGCATACTTCTCCTGCAAAGAGCCAGAGAGTAAATATAAGCTTTGCAATCCATAACTACCGTATCTGTCACAACTACTCCATTATGCCATTCATAACTATCAACTCTGTTACTGTAGTGCAAGGAACTATTATGCAATACATAAATAAACGTGGTGACTGTGCTCCAATAAAACTTTATTAACAAAAATGGGTGGTAGGTTGGATTTGGCCTGCAGATTGTTGTTTGTCACCCCACGATTTAATCCACAAGGACATATACTGTTTATTCAAAGCGAAATTTAGAGGCTGGCAGTCGGGGTTGATTCAACAACTTTAAGAGTCTGAGGAGTGGGTCTTATTCCTTCTGCTACTCTAGGCCTACTTCACATAATTCCAAGATGGCAGCTATAGCTCCAAATACTTGGTCCACTTCTAAACAAGAAACATGAGTGTTTTCAGGGCAATGAGAATGAGTCTTCCTCACATGCTTCCCTTCTTTGACAAGGAAAAAAAAAAAATCTTCCCAGAAGATTCTTGTACTTCCCCTTTTATCTCAGTCAGTTCTGGTCATATGCCTATTCCTAGGCCAATCATTGCCAAAAGGGAATGGGGTTTGCATAATTAAATGAAAGCAGTTTATTCTTTGGGGCTGATCTCATTGCCATTGAAAAAGATGGCAGTTATGATACACAGATGAAGACAGAATGGCCTGTTGTGTAATCAATCAATACTATGCCACACAAACAATACCGATAGTTTCCTTGTTTGGGTTTGTTTAATTGGTTAAAGTATGATATATTTAAAATGTTTCAGATTTTATTTTGGTTCATGTGTGGAATCATTAAAAACGACCCCATAGCTACCCTTTGGGTCTTTTGACCTCTCCGTTAAAGTTCTCTGCCTGGTCGTAGGCTGCACAGACTTTAAGCAGATAATTTTATTTTGCTGGTAATTTATCTATCTGAAAATTTGCAGGGAAATGTGGGAAAGTATTACTACAGATCTGATAAATGGAATAAAGAAAAAAGCCTACCTTTTTTAGAGCTACATTCTCAAAACAAATTCTCTAAGCTTAAACAAGTATAAATTGGAAAATCTAAGTACAGACACTGAATTCTGGTCCCAAGAAAAGTCACAGTTGAAGATGTTGATCAGTCCTATTGCACTATAAGTGTCCCTACAGGAGTGTGGTTGTATATGACAGTCAGCAGAGTGGAATCTGGGGGACCATTTATGACATATAGTCTCCAGGGAGGGAAGCTTATCTAAAAGAAGTGAAGTCATGTACCCAGGAGTAGTCAAAACAAACTCTTTACTGTTAAAATGATTGTTTCTTCTAAACAGGACATGACACCTTAGTTGAGTTTATTCCTCAACTTATGCTTGTATTGCCTCAAGAAGAGTCTACAATTAATATTGAAAGAATTATTTCATCTAAAACTCTACAAAAAGTTGGACCACAAGGTAAACCAGACAAGAGAGGAGAAATGATCTACATGTTTTGCTGAGAATGTGACCTGGCATTGGAAGTCCAAAGACTCCAGAGAGCATGGAAACACTAGAATCTCAGAAACCTCAATTCATGGGCAAAAATGCTAGCTGTGCCTGTCAAAGATAGTGATGCACAGGAGAGGCAAGGATGGGGCATGAGGTGACTGCAGTACTCAATTAAACTGCTTGCTGGACAATAGAGGAAATGATTCCCAGTGGATTGCAGGCCACTGGAAGAAATACCAAGACACAACTTCATAGCTGTTTTAGACCCTGACAGCAGAAATAAACCTGGAGCAGAGGAGAACAGAAATGTGTAAGTCTCATAAAACTAATCTGTGGGTACATACGTGGCATTTCCTAAGAACTCTGAAAAAAGGTGGGAGGCTCTATAGGAATTGAAATTGATACCAAAATGCTGCTTTTCAAAGTTAATTAAATAGGATAATGTGTTTAGAACAAGCACGATTTGTCAGCATAAATGGAGCTTAAAAAAGAGATATCTTCCCGTTCATCCCCTTTTTGCCTTCTAATAATCTGCTTATATAATTCCAACATGACTGGTTAAAACCATTTTCAAATAAGTCAAATTATTGATTACTTTTGATATATGCAACCCAGAATAGAGAGTTTTCCAACTATTAAATTTTACCCCAACATAGGCTTGAGGGAGACTGAAACATCTTCTTTCCCAAAAATATTTTGACCTGATCTTGTCAGTAGCTGGAATTCTCAAGCCTATCCACAAATACGAACTTCTGCATCCTTTAATTGCAAGGGCCTGCATGGTCTGGTCATTTTTATCTTATTACAAACCCCACTGGGCTGAGGCACTGAAGACCTGTGTTAAAATGCAAAAGCTATCAGGAAAAGATAAGACATTAAGCAATTACATGCGATTGGAACCTTAACTCATCAGATTAGTCTCAATCACTTTGAAAGACCCTTGAGAGAACCAAGCATGGGTAAATAACAAATGAATTTTGATGGGGTAGTAAATGGATAATATATGTCTAAGAAAACAAATAGGAATGAAGCACTTCATCTCTGAAAAATGAAGTTTATAGAATTGGCAGAAAATATACTTCTGTGTCATTGATCTTTCTGTTTTTGCCTATTTCTACCTATATTTAACCAGAAATTCTAGTAATGTCTTTCTTATTTTCTAACATGCGTATTTCTACCTATATTTACCCAGAAATTACAGTAACTTCTTTCTTATTTTCTAACATACATATGCACACATGTATGCCCACGTTAGGCCAGAGTATGCTACTGAAACATTTCGTTTTAAGAAATGAGGAAACTGGAGGTCAATTCAACTTAGAGTTTTTCTAGTTGTAATATAATAGCTGTTATTTACTGAATGCTTAGAAAGTAATGGACTTTGCAATAAATGGTTTAAGTGAAAGAGCCAGAATTTTTATATTTGTCTGTCTGATTTTAAGGAGGAGGATTTTTTTAAACTTATCCAATTTTTATAGTTGGGAAGAAAAACAAGAATCAGAAAATCTGAAAGCCTTTGCATCCTGCATTCCTGCTGGAATTGAGTAATAGCACTTTACTTAGAAAGGCAAAGATTCTCCTGTTTGCCACACTTAGCTGGCTGCCTTCATTTAGGTCACTTGCTTTCACTAGAGGCAGAAACATATCAATTTGCATGATATGCAGTCCTGCTATACTGCCTGATACTAACTTATGATACGAAACTTATGCTCTATGTTAATTTAAAACACCATAAGCTTACAAATGAATAACATTTTAAAAAATTCAAAAGCATTATCAGATGATAAACAATACGACTCTAGTCTATTATTATAACTTCTTGGGAAGTAAAACCTATATAACGGTAGTGAAGTTATTTTCAAGTATTAGTACTAAAAAAAATTTTTTAAAGAAGCATAAAAAACAAAAAAGTTATATCAAGATAAGTAATTTTATCACCCAGTATCATTTCATAGACATTAGTAGTCTATAAAATTGCATCAAGTTTTATAAAGCTATCAGAACTAAGAATTCTTCACAATATATTGCTGCCCACTTATAAATTTTTGCGATATCCAGAATTACTAAAGTTCATTTTAAAATATGCATGTTTTAAAATTGCATATATGTTAAAATTTTAAAACAAAATATTCTATGTCCAATATATGTTTAAACTGCTAAACTTTTGGTATACAACAAGAGCAAAATCATTAAGTCATACTATTAGAAAAAAGGAAATTCTAATCAGAAGTACACAGAGTAATACAGCAGTCAAATTCCAGTTCTTAGGGGAGATTATTTGCTAACAATAAATGATAGTATTGTGTGTCAATAGGCATCAGGATGGTTTCACAGCATGAAAACAAGCTGTTAAGTCAGTTCAATAAGGGATAAAAATTAAACCAACTAGCTATCTGCCATCAGTTATTCAAATTAATCTATTGATTAAATTTTTCACTGTTTCTAACAGTTGCTTTGATATATTGTAGTCAAACTATAGTTTCTTCAGTGGGATCTGGCTGAAGCTTCTCCCCATCATAAGTATGAGCCCAAAAACCAACATAAAATTTATCAGAGAAGAAATGACCAAAGAAGTTTCTGGCGGGTTCCTCAAAGACCAATTAATATTTAGTAAAAGAAGTAATGAATTTTACTTGAGACTGCTCTATCACACATATTATTCATTCATCCATTTGCTTATGTATTTATATAAAAATTATTGAGCACTTACTATGCTCCATTTCTGTGGTCCTCGCCCTCTTGGAGCTTGTAGCCTGATGGAGAGAATAATATTAACCAAAGAAATAAAGCATAAATGAAATTCTTACAAGCACTAAGAAACAAAATGACATTGAAAATGTACATAGGATATCCCATCTGTACTGGGAATTCTGAGAAGACTCCTATGAGGAAATTACATTTGAGATCAAATCTGATGGATAAGTAGGCTTTCTTGTCCCACTGAGGTTCATTCACACGAATAACTCCAATTTCACTTGCTATAACCCTCACTGGAAAATTGGAGATCCTCTAGTCTGCACCACCCTAAAGTTTCACTGAGTCATTTCTAGAACTCCCGGTAGTGTCTTCACTGAGTTATTTCTGAATTCCTGTTTTCTGCTCTGACAAGCTGCACTGACACCCTTGCCAGAGAAAAAAACCTTGAGAGAGGCAACTCCTCCAGCAGATCTTTCTGAGAGAACATTTGATTCTATAAATGTTATATACCAATTGTTTAGAAATGCAGTGTCAGCCCTACCAGCCCCTTTCCATGTACCTAATGACCTATGGATCCTCTAATATGGCCCGTGTCTATCTGATCTCAGACACCGATCTAGTGTGCTGGACCAGGGACAAGTGACAATTATCTGAGGTCACATGTGCTGTCCTCCACATTCTCTTTTCTATTCTTCCCACACCATGCCAGTTACCCAAAGAAACCTCTCTTTTCTCCCTCTGCCCAAAGTCTTCTACTCCCCCAGGCCTGCTTCTCAAGAGACAAGCCAGAGCAGAGAACTAACATATTTATATATATATACATAAATGAACCATATATATATGAAGCATATATATATTTGCTTCTGATACATATATATGCTTCAGATATATATATCTGAAACACCTAAGAAAAAAAGAGCTATGTGTACTTTTCTGCTAATTAGCTAAGAGTACATAGTATTTCTTGAATTTATATACATATATATCGGAAGCATATATATATGGTTCATATATATATATTTCAAATATAATACCAATTCAAAAAGAACATAGTTTGTCTATTATATTTGAACTAATTACTAAATATGAACATCCATTTAACCAACAGTTTCCTTAATTAGATATTGTATATAACCCACATTTCTCGTTTCCATAGGTGACTCAATATTCTTTCCTGCTGGAATGGAGTCTTTTTAAATTTTTTGGCTCACATTTGTGTTTTTATACCACCTGTGGCATTGCTGAGAGATAGCCAAGTCCAATGTGCAGGAGTCCATTGGCTGTTGACTGGCCATTAACCACATGGGGGACCATGAACCACATTTATGTAAAAGGGAACAGTGCTACAATGCCAAATGTAGTGAACAGATAATAATTTTCTTAAATATCAAATTCCCGCCTCCCAAGTGATGGTCTAAACTGAAAAATTCTTAAAATATATAAAGGTTCAGAATTACAGTATTTGCATCTGAAGAAATCCTCTGCATTAATAAAATAAATCAGTATTTTATATTACTCTCATCTTTATTTTCACTATTCAACTGAAGATTTGCTGATTTATCTGATTAATAAGAAAGTCTAAGTCATCTCAAAAGATTTTTTAAAAGATATTGCTTAATTACACTGTCCAACAAAATGACTTTTCCAAAATTCCCCCAGAAAAGATATAAAATAAATATAAACTGAAGATGCATATTCTTCATCATCAAGAAATTACTGCATGACTGATTGTAACTTGAAGTATCTTGAAACAATGACAGATTAATCCCACCAAAACTGCAAGAAACTATGAAGTTGCCAGAAATATCAAGTAAAAATATAATTTTTATCTGAATACTTGAATATTATATTTCAAATGAAATATTTAAGAAATAAAATAATGGTATTTAAGGTAGATGGCAGTAAACCTGAAGAACATTATATAATGAGTGATGGCACTTAGGCAAGGAACAAAATCATCCATAGTCAGCTTAACTTTTCTGTCTTAGCATTTGAAAAAAATATCTGAGTTCTATTTTCCAAATAAATATTTCAATTAATAAACCTACTGATCTTAATGCCTCTGGTGGGAAAAAAAAGAGCTATGTGTACTTTTCTGCTAATTCGCTAAGAGTATATAGTATTTCTTGAATTAATATTATGAATTTAAAATTTTTGTTTAATGAATATTTGATTTCTTTCCTTTCCAAACATGGAAAGAGTAGCATCAAAGAATGCTTTCTGTGTTGCTCAAAATTTAAATCAGTAACAAGAACATATTTACTGTGTGACTAAAGAGCAAGATGAAACAGATTATGTATTAAAAAATACCAAAAGTGAAGAAAACCTTTCCATTTTATTTGACGTAAGATGATTCTTGATTGATAAATTTCTAGACACCAGTCAATCACTAAACAGTTGGGTTTTGCCTAACATAAGAAAAGCGAATTCTTTTCCAATTTATTTTTGTATAGACACAACCCATACAAACCTTCTCTTGACCCTATCAAAGAGCTGAGGACCCAGAGCAACTACATAGCTCAAAACCCTAGGAAAATAGATGTCTGCAAGAATAGACAGGACAAAAGCACTGGTTCACGTAAAGCAGTGCCCAGGAGTAAAAGACACAAGTCATCATAGATGTAAATAAAAACAATGCATTTAAAAATTTTATCAAATTTAGAAAGGCCAAGTAGTGTAAAAGTTTAGAATCCATGGAGACTGTAGATTTAAGAAGAGTTTGTACCCATTCTTCAGCTTTTCTCCACAGACTTCTATTGGGTACTCATGAGAAGATGAGGAATGAAACAGGAGCTTAGAGAAAGTCCCATTATTTGTGATTCTGAAGAAGAGAATCAGCCAGAGCTGCAGGAAAGGAACAAAGTTCTACCCACACCTTTTTCCCTATAGAAAAACAAAGAAAAAACCCAAAAAAACACAACAAAAAAATCTTCACATCACTTAGGGCAGCAGGGTACAGTGAAAACCCATTAGAGTAGAAGGAAGAATGAAAATTTAAAAATATCCCCAAAGGGGAACAGAAAATAATCCCGGGTGAAGGATTCTGTACCAATATAATTAGGAATCTCCTACCTCCTCAGAGGGGAAGAAACCCCCACCTAAGAGCTACAAGTAATAAGATTGAATCGGTAATTAAAAGTTTTTCATCAAATAAAAGTCCAGGACCTGATTGCTTTACTACTGAAGTCTACCAAACATTCAGAGAAGAACTAATATCAATTCTTCTCAAACTATTTCAGAAAATTGAAGAGGAGGGAATTCTTCCAAATGCTTTCTATGAGACCAGCATTGTACTGATACCAAAACCAGATAAGGACACACACAAAAAAGAAACTACAGGCCAATATCCCTGATAATCATAGATACAAAAATCCTCAAAAAATACTAACAGGCCGGGTGCGTGGCTCACGCCTGTAATCCCAGCACTTTGGAAGGCTGAGACGGGTGGATCACCTGAGGTCAGAAGTTCAAGACCAGCCTGGCCACCATGGTGACACCCCATCTGTACTAAAAAGAAACTACAAAAATTAGTCGGGCTTGGTGGCTGGTGCCTATTAATCCCAGCTACTTGGGAGGCTGAGGCAGAATTGCTTGAACCCAGGAGGCAGAGGGTGCAGTGAGCCGATATCATGCCATGACACTCCAGCCTGGGCAAGAAGAACGAAACTCTGTCTCAAAAAAAAAAAAAAAAAAAATTCTAACGAAATGAATCCAACAACACATTAAAAACTTAATCCATGATCAAGTGGGATTCATCTCAGGGATGCAAGAATGGTTCAACCTATGCAAATCAGTAAACATAATACATCACATCAACAGAATCAAGGACAAAAACCGTATCATTTCAATAGATGCTGAAAAAGCATTTGATAAAATTCAATAACCTTTCATGATAAAAATGTTCAACAAGCTAGGGATAGAAGTAACACAACCCAAAACAATAAAGGCCATATATGACAAACCCATAGCTAATATCATACTGAATGGTGAAAAATTTAAAGTATTTCCACTAAAATCTGAATCAAGACAAGGATGCCTATTTTCACTACTTTTATTCCATATAGCAATGGAAATCCTAGAGATAGCAATTAGACAAGAGAAAAAATTAAAGATATGCAAATTGGAAAGGAAGAAGTCAAATTATCCTTGTTTACAGACAACATGATAAGATATTTAGAAAAACCTGAAGACTCAACAAAAACTTAGAACTGATACACACGTTTGGTAAACTTGCAGGATACAAAATCAACATACAAAAATCAGTAACATTTGCAAATGCCAACAGAAAACAATCTAAAACAAATTTTTAAGAAGGCAATTTCAAGTACAAGAGTTATAAAAAATTTTTAAAATAAAATACCTAGGAATAATTTTAGCAAAAAACACAACACACTTAAAAGAAATGAAATGATACAATTTCTCAACACAATGGAATTAAACTAGAAATAAATTAGAGAAAGTTGCCCAGGAAAATCTTTAAGTATTTGTAAATTATACACCATACTTCCACATAACCTATGAGCCTAGAAAAAAGTCAAAATAAAATTAAGAAATCATTTTTCATTAAATGAAAATGCAAACACAAGGTATCAAGATTTGTTATAGGCAAATAAAAAACTGCTTACAAAGCAAGGTATATCATTAAATATTTTGATTATTAAATAAGGAAGATTTCAAAAAAAATTATCTAAGTATCCTCTTGAGGAAACAAAGAATGTAAGAATAAATTAAATCCAAAGCATGCAGAAATAAGAAAATTCTGAAAGAGCAAAAAAATGTTTTAAAGATGACTGAAAATAACAATAAAAATGATGAACTTTTAATCAGATTCTTCAGGGTAAAAAATAGAAGACTAAAAACTCAATATTAAAAAGAAAAGATTTCATTGATAATTCCTCAAACACTATAAGAATAATAAAGGAATACTCTAAAAATTATATACTTATGAATTTGACAGTTTACATAAAATTACAACTTTAAGAAACAAAATACTTAAGCATGTTCAAAAGGAATAGATAATTTAGTCTATAAAAATAAAGAATTTGAATTCATAATTGGAAAACTTCCAAGAATAATTTTTGTTAAATTAAAATGCCGGCCTATGTCCTAGTGGGCTTACTAGCAAATATGATCAAGAATTCAAGTAACATATAATACCAATTTTTAAAAATCATTTCCAGAGAATAGAGGAGAAAGAAATACATTCCAAGACATTTTACAAGGCCAAGATTACACTGATATCAAAACTAGTAAAAGATAGCAAGAAAACAACAGACTGACATTTTTTATAAACACTGATGAACAATCCTGAGGAAAATATTGGCAAATCAAATTTAGCATCATATGCGAAAGCTAATACATCATGACCAAATAGATTTTATACTGGGAAGGCAGGTTTGGTTCAATAACTGAAAATTAATCAGTGTAATTCACCCTATCACAAGAAGAGAAATCATATGATGATTTCAATATATGCCTTTATGAAATTCAATATGTATTAATGTTAACATAAGCAAACAAATAGAAGAAAATTTCCTCAACCTGACATAAGATATCTACTAAAAGCCTTCAAATAATGCCATTCTTAATGACAGACTTAGTATTTTTCTCCTGTGATCAGGAACAGACAAAATGTCCATTCTTATCACCTCTATTTAACATTTTATTGGAGGTCTTATTCAGTGTAATAAATAAAAATAAAAAATTTAAAGACATACAGTTTTGAAACAAAAACATGATTACATATAAAATCTCAACAATCTACAAAGAAGCTAGTATAACTAATAAATAAATTTAACAATTTGACTGAATACCAACTCCATATACAAATATTCATTGTATTTTTACATGCTAACAATGAACAATGGGAAACTGGAATAAACAGACTATTGAAACAAATAGAGTATTATTTATAACATCAGAAACATTAACTACTTAGATATAAATATGATAAAGTACAACTCAAGATTTATATACTAAAGACTACACTTATAAAGGAAATAAAAGAGGACCTCAATAAATTAAAATATATTTTAGGTTCATGGATCAGAAGACTCAATATATTTAGATGTCAGTTCCACCCTAATAGATCTATAGAGTCAATACAGTTACAACAAAAATGTCAGCAAAATTTTTTGTGGCAATTTGCCTTCAAATTCTAATTTGGTTGGGTGGGAGGAGTGTGAAAGCAAAGGAACAGAATAGCTCAAACAATTTTGAAAAGATAGAACAAAGTTGAAGGACTTATACTGTTCATGGTAGTCAACTTGGACTGCCATAACAAAATACTACATATTGGGTGACATAAGCAACAGAAATTTATTTTCTCACAGTTCTGGAGGACGGAAGCTCAAGATCAAGGGGCTAGCATGTTGGTGTTTCCTGATGCCTCTCTCCTTGGCTTGTAAATAGTCATTTTTAGTGAGCTGCAGCCTCACATTGCTTTTTCTGTATGTGAGAGCACTTCTAGTTTCTGGTGTCTCTTTGTCTTTTCTTTTCTTTTTCTTTTTTTTTTTTTTTTCTTTTTATTTATTTTTCTTTTTATTTTTTGAGACGGAGTCTCACTCTGTTGCCCAGGCTGGAGTGCAGTGGTGCGATCTCTGCTCACTGCAAGCGCCACCTCCTGGGTTCATGCCATTCTCCTGCCTCAGCCTCCCGAGTAGCTGGGACTACAGGTGCCCGCCACCTCACCCGGCTAATATTTCTTTTTTGTGTATTTTCAGTAGAGACGGGGTTTCACCATGTTAACTAGGATGGTCTCCATCTGACCTCGAGATCCGCCTGCCTTAGCCTCCCAAAGTTCTGGGATTACAGGCGTGAGCCAGCGCCCAGCCTGGTGTCTCTTTTTCTTAAGGATACCAGTCTTATTGGATTAGGGCCCAACTTTTATGACTCATTCAACCTTAATTACCTCTTTAAATACCCTTCCTCCTACCACAAGGACTGCTAAAAGAAGATATAGAAGAAAATCTCTGTCACCTTGGGTTAGGCAAAAAGAAATTTAAATATGACACAAAAAACATAATCTTGAAAAGTAAAAATTGGAAAACTGGACTTCCTCAAAATTAAAATCTCTACTTTTCAAATAAAACTTAAAATAAAAAGACAAGCCACAGATTGGAATAAAATACTTGAAGAACACATATCTGATATGATATAAAAGGTCTTAATGATAAGAAAACAAGCAATCTCATTTTTAAATTAGAAAAAATTGATATTTTAATTGAGGATCATATCTAAATGGCAATTAAGCACATCAAAAAGTGCTCAACATCTGTAGTCATTAATGATATACAAATTAAAACCAAAATAAGATAGCATTACATACCCATTATTGTGACTAAGACTACAAAAACTTGACAATACCATGTGCCGACAAGACTAAACAACTGGAACTCTCATATATTGCCAGTTGGGATGCAATATGCTGCAATCACTTTGGAAAAGGTTTAACAGTTTCTTTTTTAATTAAATGTACACTAACCATGCAAACCAGTATTTCCACTCAATATTTGTACTAAAGAAAACAAACATATGTTCACAGAAAAACCTGCATGCAAATGTTTATTGCAGCTTTATACTTATTACCAAAACCTGGAAAAATGCATACTGGTACATGTAACAACATAGTTGTATGTCAAAAGTATTATGCTAAATGAAAGAAGCCAGATTCAAAAATTACATACTGTGTGATTCTCAAATATGGTATTTTGGATGAGAGAATTTATAAAGAAAGAAAAATTGTTTTCCAGGGGTTGGGTGTGTTGGGTGTGTGACCAGGGAGGAAGGACTACAATGGAGCATATAGAAACTTTTTGAGATGATGAAACTGTTTTTTATTTTGACTGTTGTGATTACATGTCCACCAAAAACTTACAGGAAGGAATGCCTTTGTCAAAACTCAGAGCTACACACTAAAAGGATAAATTTTATATATTTAATTTTTTTCAATAAACTTGACTGGGAATAATTCCAGAATGAATTTCTTCACCCAGGTCATAACCATAGCTAACATTTAAGTTTACTTTCTTTTATTTCTATATGTGTGTGCGCTACTGTGATACACACAAACACACGTGCATACATATGTGTGTGTATATATATGTATCTGCATATATATGTGTGTGATTCTGTGTGTGGGGTGTGTGTGCATAAAACATACACACATACATACAGGTTTTGGTCTACAGTTCCCAGCTGATAATTCCCAAAGCCCTTGTTATAGTAAACAGAATCAATCTCTCTCTCTCTCTCTCTCTCTCTGAACTTCTCCTGCTCTCCTTTCAACAGACCACGGCAGGATTCTAATCTGATCGTGAGTCATAAAACAATCATTTCAGAAAGAGTCCTGCTCCTTACCATGGAGTAAAGAATGTTGCACAGAGGACAAGAAGTATCTGAACAGACAGATCTTACTGAGTTGATATCACATCCTTTCTGTCCAATCACATTTCAATATGGTTGTCCATGCTTCAACCCTGCCTCTTCAATAAAGTCCCTCTTAAAAGGTCCAAGAGAACAGGGTTTGGAGAGCTTCCAGATAGCTGAACATGTGGAGGTTCGGTGGGGGAGTGTTATACCCATAGAGGACATGAAAGCTCCATCTTCCTTTGTATATGCCTTGCCCTATGCATTTCTTCATCTGTCTTCTTTTTAATACCCCTTATAATAAAATGGTAATTGTGTTTTCATGAGCTCTGTGAGGCACTCCAGCAAATTAATCAAACCCAAAGAAAGGATTGTGAGGACCCCAACTTGAAGCCAGTTGATCAGAAGTTCAGGATGGCCTGGGCATGCAAAAGGTGTCTGGAGGAGTGGGCATGGGGGAACTTGGGGAACTGAGACCCCAAGATCTGGGACCTGGCTCTATCTCCAGGTAGTGTTGGAATTGAATTGAAGAATACACAGCTGGTATTCACTACAGAATTCATTGCTCACTTGGTGATGGAGAAAACCCCCTGCCTACATTTGGTCTCAGAAGTCTTCTGTGTTGATAATAGTTATCTTGAGAGAATAGGAAAAAGCACTTTGAGCGAATGTGTTTTATACATAAACAATTATCATGTATGCATAATTTCATCCTGCATTTAACACCTACTGAGAGCATTTTCTTATCCTTAACTCATCTTCCAAAATGTAATGTTAAAAAAGTTAGTATTATCAGATTTCATCTTATGGAAAAAGAACTAGTGTACAAAAAAGTAATTGTTAATTATTATTAAAAGGTATAATGTTGGCAGCTGGGAAGATGGCAGAGTAGGAATAGCACCAGTCTGCAGCTCCCAGCGAAATCAATGCAGAAGGTGGGTGATTTCTGCATTTCCAACTGAGGCACGTGGTTCATCTCAATGTGACTGGTTAGGCAGTGGCGCAGCCCATGGAGGGTGAGCAGAAGCAGAGTGGGGTGTCACCTCACCTGGGAAGTTCAAGGGGTCAGGGAAATCCCTCCCCTAGCCAAGGGAAGCTATGAGGGACTGTGCCAGGAGGAATGGTGCACTCTGACCCAGATACTACACTTTTCCCATGGTCTACACAACCTGCAGACCAGGAGATTCCCCCCGGTGCCTATGCCACCAGGGCCCTGGGTTTCAAGCATAACACTGTATGCCATTTGGGCAGACACTGACCTAGCTGCAGGAGTTCTTTTCATACCCCAGTGACTCCCAGAACACCAGAGAGACAGAACCCTTTACTCCCCTGGAGAAGGGGCTGAAGCTAGGAAGCCAAGTGGTCTGGCTCAGTGGATTCCAGCCCCACAGAGCCCAGCAAGCTAAGATCCACTGGCTTGAAATTCTCGCTACCAACACAACAGTATGAAGCTGACCTGGGATGCTCCAGCTTGGTGGGGGGAGGGGTGTCCACCATTACTGAGGCTTGAGTAGGTGGTTTTCCCCTCACAGCATAAACAAAGTCACTGAGAAGTTCAAACTGGGTGGAGCCCACCACAGCTTGACAAACCACTGTAGCCAGACTGCTTCCCTAGACTCCTCCCGTCTGGGCAGAGCATCTCTGAAAGAAAGGTAGCAGCCCCAGTTGGGAGGGTTATAGACAAAACTCCCATCTCCCTGGGACAGAGCACCTGGGGGAAGGGGTAGCTATGGGTGTAGCTTCAGCAAATTAAAACATTCCTGCCTGCCAGCTCTGTAGGGAGCAGTGGATCTCCAAGCACAGCACTCAAGCTCTGCTAAGGGACAGATTGCCTCCTCAAGTGGGTCCCTGATCCCCGTGCCTCCTGACTGGGAGACACCTCCCAGGAGGGGTTGACAGACACTTCGCACAGGAGAGCTCCAGCTGGCATCTGGTAGGTGCCCCCTGGGATGAAGCACCAGAGGAAGGAACAGACAGCAATATTTGCTGCTCTGCAGCCTCTGCTGGTGATAGCCAGGCAAACAGGGTCTGGAGTGGACCTCCAGCAAACTCCAACAGACCTGCAGAAGAGGGACCTGATTGTTAGAGGGAAAACTAACAAACAGAAAGGAATAGTGTCAACATCAACAAAAAGGACTTCTACACCAAAACCCCAATCGAAGGTCACCAAAATAAAAGACTTTGGTCTTTGATAAATCTTTGTAGATAAATCCACAAATATGGGGACAAACCAGAGCAAAAAGATTAAAACTTACAAAAACCAGAGCACCTCTTCTCCTACAAAGGGTCACAACTCCTCACCAGCAAGGGAACAAAACTAGACAGAGAATGACTTTGACAAATTGGCAGAAGTTAGGCTTCAGAAGGTGGGTAATAACAAATTCCTCTGAGCTAAAGGAGTATGTTCTAACCCAATGCAAGAAAGCTAAGAACCTTGAAAAAAGGTTAGAGGAATTGCTAATTAGAATAACCAGTTTAGGGAAGAATATACATGACGTGATAGAGCTGAAAAACACAGCACAAGAACTTCATGAAGCATACACAAGTATCAATAGCCAAATCCATTAAGCAGAAGAAACGATATCAGAGCTTGAAGATCAACTTAATGAAATAAACTGTGAAGACAAGATTAGAGGAAAAAGAATGAAAAAGAAACAACAAAGCCTCCAAGAAATATAGGACTATGTGAAAAGACCAAACCTACATTTAATTGGTATACCTGAAAGTGATGGGGAGAATGGAACCAAGCTGGAAAACACTCTTCAGGATATTATTCAGGAGAACTTCCGCAAGCTAGCAAGACAAGTCAATATTCAAATTCAGGAAATACAGAGAACACCACAAAGATAATCCTCGAGAAGAACAACCCCAAGGCACATAATCATCAGATTCAACAAGGTTGAAATGAAGAAAAAAGTGTTAAGGGCAACCAGAGAGAAAGGTCGGGTACCCACAAAGGGAAGTCCATCAGACTAACAGCAGATCTCTTGGCAGAAACCCTACAAACCAGAAGAGAGTGGGGACCAATATTCAACATTCTTAAAAAGAAGAATTTTCAACCCAGAATTTCATATCCAGTCAAACTAAGCTTCGTAAGTGAAGGAGAAATAAAATCCTTCACAGACAAGCAAATACTGAGAGATTCTGTCACCACCAGGTCTACCTTACAAGAGCTCCTGAAGGAAGCACTAAACATGGAAAGGAACAACCAGTACCAGCCACTGCAAAAACATAACCAATTGTAAAGACCATCAACGTTATGAAGAAACTGCCTCAACTAATGGGCAAACTAACCAGCTAGCATCAAAATGACAGGATCAAACTCACACATAAAATGTTAACCTTAAATGTAAACAGGCTAAATGCCCCCAATTAAAAGACACAGACTGGCAAATTGGATGAAGAATCAAGACCCATTGGTGTGCTGTATTCAGAAGACCCATCTCAAATGCAAAGACACACATAGGCTCAAAATAAAGGGATGGAGAAATATTTACCAAGCAAATGGAAAGAAAAAAAAAATCAGAGGTTGTAATCCTAGTCTCTGGATTTAACCAATGAATTTAAACCAATGAAAATCAAAAGAGACAAAGAAGGCCATTACAAAATGGTAAAGGGATCAATGCAACAAGCAGAGCTAACTATCCTAAATATATATGCACCAAATACAGGAGAACCCAGATTCATAAAGTAAATTCTTAGAGACCTACAAAGAGACTTAGACTCGCACATAATAATAGTGGGAGACTTTAACATCCCACTGTCAATATTAGACAGATAGACCAAACAGAAAATTAACAAGGATATTCAGGATTTGAATTCACATCTGGACCAAGTGGAACTAATAAGACATCTACAGAACTCTCCACCCCAAATCAACAGAATATACATTCTTCTCAGCACCATATCACACTTATTCTAAAATTGACCACATCGTTGGAAATAAAACACTCCTAAACAAATGCAAAAGAACAGAAATCATAAACAGCCTGTCAGAACACAGTGCAATCAAATTAGAACTCAGGATTAAGAAACACACTCAAAATTGCACAACTACATGGAAACAGAACAATCTGCCCCTGAATGACTACTGTGTAAATAATGAGATTCCAAGATGGCTGAATAGTAACAGCTCCAGTCTACAGCCCCCAGCATGAGCAATGCAGAAGGCAGGTGATTTCTGCATTTCCAGCTGAGGTACTGGGTTCATCTCACTGGGGCTTGTCGGACAGTGGGTGCAGGACAGTGGGTGCAGCCCACTGAGTATGGGCTGAAGCAGGGTGAGGCATCGCCTCACCCAGGAAGCACAAAGGGTCAGGGAATTCCCTTTCCTAGCCAAGGGGAGCTGTGACAGATGGCACCTGGAAAATTGGGTAACTCCCACCCTAATACTGTGCTTTTCCGACGGTCTTAGTAAACGGCACATGAGGAGATTATATCCCACGTCTGGCTTGGAAGGTCCCACGCCCACTGAGCCTTGCTCATTGCTAGCACAGCAGTCTGAGATCCAACTGCAAGGAAGCTGCAAGGCTGGGGGAGGGGCGCCTGCCACTGCTGAGGCTTGAGTAGGTAAACAAAGCGGCCAGGAAGCTTGAACTGGGTGGAGCCCACCGCCGCTCAAGGAGGCTTGCCCTCCTCTGTAGTCTCCACTTCTGGTGTCAGGGCATAGCAGAACAAAAGGCAGCAGAAACTTCTGCAGACTTAAATGTCCCTGTCTGACAGCTTTGAAGAGAGTAGTGGTTCTCCCAGCATGGAGTTTGAGATATGAGAAGAGACAGACTGCCTCCTCAAGTGGGTCCCTGATACCCGAGTAAACTAACTGGGAGGCACGCATCAGTAGGGGCAGACTGACACACTACATGGCTGGGTACTCCTTTGGGAGGAAGCTTCCAGAGGAATGATCAGGCAGCAACGTTTGCTGCTCTGCAATATTCACTGTTCTTCAGCCTCTGCTGCTGATACTCAGGCAAACAGCATCTGAAGTGGACCTCCAGCAAACTCCAACAGACCTGCAGCTGAGGGTCCTGACTGTTAGAAGGAAAACTAACAAACAGAACAGACATCCACACCAAAGCCCCATCTGTACATCACCATCATCAAAGACCAAAGGTAGATAAAACCAAAAAGGTGGGGGAAAAAACAGAGCAGAAAAGCTGAAAATTCCAAAAACCAGAGTGCCTCTCCCCCTACAAAGGAATGCAGCTCCTCGCCAGCAATGGAATAAAGCTGGACAGAGAATGACTTTGACGAGTTGAGAGAAGAAGGCTTCAGATGGTCAAACTTCTCTGAGCTAAAGGAGGAAGTTCGAACCCATCGCAAAGAAGCTAAAAACCTTGAAAAAAGATTAGATGAATGGCTAACTAGAATAACCAGTGTAGAGAAGTCCTTAAATGACCTGATAGAGCTGAAAACCATGGCATGAGAACTACGTGATGAATGCACAGGCTTCAGTAGCTGATTCGATCAACTGGAAGAAAGGGTATCAGTGATTGAAGATCAAATGAATGAAATGAAGTGAGAAAAGAAGTATAGAGAAAAAAGGGTAAAAAGAAATGAACAAAGCCTCCAAGAAATATGGGACTATATGAAAAGACCAAATCTACGTCTGATTGGTGTACCTGAAAGTGACAGGGAGAATGGAACCAAGTTAGAAAACACTCTGCAGGACATTATCCAGGAGAACTTCCCCAACCTAGCAAGGCAAGCCAACATTCAAATTCAGGAAATACAGAGAAAGTTACAAAGATACTCCTCGAGAACAGCAACTTCAAGACACATAATTGTCAGATTCACCAAAATTGAAATGAAGGAAAAAATGATAAAGGCAGCCAGAGAGAAAGGTCAGGTTACCCACAAAGGGAAGCCCATCAGACTAACAGTGGATCTCTCAGCAGAAACTCTACAAACCAGAAGAGAGAGGGGGGCAATATTCAACATTCTTAAAGAAAAGAATTTTCAACCCAGAATTTCATATCCAACCAAACTAAGCTTCATAAGTGAAGGAGAAATAAAATCCTTCATAGACAAGCAAATGCTTAGAGATTTTGTCACCACTAGGCCTGCCCTACAAGAGCTCCTGAAGGAAGCACTAAACATGGAAAGGAACAACTGGTACTAGCCACTGCAAAAACATACCAAACTGTAAAGACCATCGATGCTGGGAAGAAACTGCATCAACTAATGAGCAAAATAATCAGCTAACATCATAATGATAGGATCAATATCACACATAACAATATGAACCTTAAATGTAAATAGGCTAAATGCTTCAACTAAAAGACACAGACTGTCAAGTTGGATAAAGAATCAAGACCCATCAGTGTGCTGTATTCAGGAGACCCATCTAACGTGCAGAGACACACACAGGCTCAAAATAAAGGACCTGTGTGAGGATGGAGGAGGACCTACCAAGCAAATAGAAAACAAAAAAAGGCAGGGGTTGCAATCCTAGTCTTTGATAAAACAGACTTTAAACCAACAAGGATCAAAAGAGACAAAGAAGACATTACATAATGGTAAATGGATCAATGCAACAAGAAGAGTTAACTATCCTAAATATGTATGCACCCAATGCAGGAGCACTCAGATTCATAAAGCAAGTCCCTAGAGACCTACAAAGTGACTTAGACTCCCACACAATAATAATGGGAGACTTTAACACCCCACTGTCAATATTAGACAGATCAATAAGACAGAAAGTTAACAAGGATATCCAGGAATTGAACACAGCTCTGCACCAAGTGGACCTAATAGACATCTACAGAATTCTCCACCCCAAATCTAAAGAATATACATTCTTCTCAGCACCACATCACACTTATTCCAAAACTGACCACATACTTGGAGGTAAAGCACTCCTCAGCAAATGTAAAAGAACAGAAATTATAACAAACTGTCTTTCAGACCACAGTACAATCAAACTAGAAATCAGGATTAAGAAACTCACTCAAAACTGCTCAACTACATGGAAACTGAACAACCTGCTCCTGAATGACTACTGGGTGCATAACGAAATGAAGGCAGAAATAAAGATGTTCTTTGAAACGAATGAGAACAAAGACACATTATACCAGAATCTCTGGGACACACTTAAAGCAGTGTGTAGAGGCAAATTTATAGCACTAAATACCCCAAGAGAAAGCAGGAAAGATCTAAACTGACACCCTAACATCACAATTAAAAGAACTAGAGAAGCAACAGCAAACACATTCAAAAGCTAGCAGAAGGCAAGAAATAACGAAGATCAGAGCAGAACTGAAGGAGATAGAGACACAAAAAAACCTTCAAAAAATCAATGAATCCAGGAGTTGGTTTTTTGAAAAGATCAACAAAACTGATAGACTGCTAGCAAGACTAATAAAGAAGAAAAGAGAGAAGAATCAAATAGATGCAATAAACAATGATAAAGCAGATATCACCACCAAACCCACAGAAATAAAAACTACCATCAGAGAATACCATAAACACCTCTACGCAAATCAACTAGAAAATCTAGAAGAAATGGATAAATTCATGGACACATACACCCTCCCAAGACTAATAGGCTACCAACCAAAAAAGTCCAGGACCAGATGGATTCACAGCTGAATTCTACCAGAGATACAAGGAGGAGCTGGTAGCATTCCTTCCGAAATTATTCCAAACAATAGAAAAAGAGGAAATCCTCTCTAACTCATTTTATGAGGCCAGCATCATCCTGATACCAAAGCCTGGCAGAGACACAGGAACAAAAGAGAATTTTAGACCAATATCCCTGATGAACATTGATGCAAAAATCCTCAACAAATAAAATACTGGCAAACCGAATCTAGTAGCACATCAAAAAGCTTATCCACCATGATCAAGTGGGCTTCATCCCTGGGATGCGAAGCTGGTTCAACATACATAAATCAATAAACGTAATGCAGCATATAAACAGAACCAAAGACAAAAAACACATGATTATCTCAATAGATGCAGAAAAGGCCTTTGGCAAAATTCAACAGTGCTTCATGCTAAAAACTCTAAATAAATTAGGCATTGATGGGACATATCTCAAAATAATGAGAGCTATTTATGACAAACCCAGAGTCGATATCATAATGAATGGGCAAAAACTGGAAGCATTCCCTTTAAAAACTGGCATAAGACAGGGATGCCTTCTCTCACCACTCCTATTTAACATAGTGTTGGAAGTTCTAGCCAGGGCAATCAGGCAGGAGAAAGAAATAAAGGGTATTCAATTAGGAAAAGAGGAAGTCAAATTGTCCCTGTTTGCAGAAGACATGATTGTATATTTAGAAAACCTCATCATCTCAGCCCAAAATCTCCTTAAGCTGATAAGCAATTTCAGCAAAGTCCTTGGACACAAAATCAATGTGCAAAAATCACAAGCATTCCTATACACCAATAACATAGCCTAATCATGAGTGAACTCCCATTCACAATTGCTACAAAGAGAATACAATACCTAGGAATACAACTTACAAGGGATGTGAAGGACCTCTTCAAGGAGAACTACAAATCACTCCTCAAGTAAATAAAAGAGGACAGAAACAAATGGAAGAACATTCCGTGCTCATGGATAGGAAGAATCAATATCCTGAAAATAGCCATACTGCCCAAGGTAACTTATAGATTCAATACCATCCCCATCAAGCTACCAATGATCTTCTTCACAGAATTGGAAAAAAACCACTTCAAAGTTCATATGGAACCAAAAAAGACCCCGCACTGCCAAGACAATCCTAAACCAAAAGAACAAAGCTGGAGACATCATGTTACCTGACTTCAAACTATACTACAATGCTACAGTAACCAAAACAGCATGGTACTGGTACCAAAGCAGAGATATAGACCAATGGAACAGAACAGAGCCCTCAAAAATAGTACCACACATCTACATCCATCTGATCTTTGACAAACCTGAGAAAAACAAGAAATGGGGAAAAGATTCCCTATTTAATAAATAGCGCTAGGGAAACTGGTTAGCCATATGTAGAAAGCTGAAACTGGATCCCTTCCTTACATCTTATACAAAAATTCATTCAAGATGGATTAGAGACTTCAATGATAGACCTAAATCCATAAAAACCCTAGAAGAAAACCTAGGCAATACCATTCAGGACACAGGCATGGGCAAGAGCTTCATGTCTAAAACACCAAAAGCAATGGCAACAAAAGCCAAAATTGACAAATGGGATCTAATTAAACTAAAGAGCTTCTGCACAACAAAAGAAACTACCATCAGAGTGAACAGGCAACCTACAGAATGGGAGAAAATTTTTGCAGTCTACTCATATAACAAAGGGCTAATATCCGGAATCTACAAAGAACTCAAATAAACTTACAAGAAAAGAAACAAGCAACCCCATGAAAAAGTGGGTGAAGGATATGGAAACTTCTCAAAAGAAGACATTTATGCAACCAACAGACATATGAAAAAATGCTCATCACCACTGCCCATCAGAGAAATGCAAATCAAAATCACAATGAGATACCATCTCACAGCAGTTAGAATGGTGATCATTGAAAAGTCAGGAAACAACAGGTGCTGGAGAGGATGTGGAGAAATAGGAACACTTTTACACTGTTGGTGGGACTGTAAACTAGTTCAACCATTGTGGAAAACAGTGTGGCAATTCCTAAAGGATCTAGAACTAGAAATATCATTTGACCCAGCCATCCCATTACTGGGTATATACCCAAAGGTTTATAAATCATGCTGCTATAAGGACATGTGCACACGTATGTTTATTGTGGCACTATTCACAATAGCATAGACTTGGAACCAACCCAAATGTCCATCAATGATAGACTGGATTAAGAAAATGTGGAACATATACATCATGAAATATTACGCAGCCATCAAAAAGGATGAGTTTATGTCCTTTGCAGGGACATGGATGAAGCTGGAAACCATTATTCTCAGCAAACCATTGCAAGGACAAAAAACCAAACATGCCATGTTCTCACTCACAGGTGGGAATTGAACAACGAGAACACTTGAACACAGGAAGGGGAACATCATACACCGGGGCCTGTTGTGGGGTGGGGAGAGGGGGGAGGGATAGCATTAGGAGATACACCCAATGTAAATGACAAGTTAATGAGTGTAGCACACCAACATGGCACATGTATACATATGTAACAAACCTGCACGTTGTGCACATGTACCCTAGAACTTAAAGTATAATAAAATAAAATATAATATAAAAAGAAATAAAATAATTACCTAAATACTATAATTTTTCCTCACATTAAATTTTTAAGTTTTCATCTGTATTTTCAAATTAAACAAGCACCATTTATTTACTTACAAAAAAATAGGAAATAGGAACACTTTTACACTGTTGGTGGGAGTGTAAATTAGTTCAACCATTGTGGAAGACAATGTGGCAACTCCTCAAGGATCTAGAACCAGAAATACCATTGGACCCAGCAATCCCATTACTGGGTATATACCCAGAGGATTATAAATCATTCTACTACAAAGACACATGCACATATATGTTTATTGCAGCACTATTCACAATAGCAAAGGCTTGGAACCAACCCAAACACCCATCAATGACAGACTGGATAAAGAAAATGTGGCACATATACACCATGGAATACTGTGCTGCCATACAAAAGGATGATTTCATGTCCTTTGCAGGGACATACATGAAGCTGGAAACCATCATTCTCAGCAAACTAACACAAGAACAGAAAACCAAACACTGCATGTTCTCACTCATAAGTGTGAGTTGAACAATGAGAACACACGGACACAGGGAGAGGAACATCACATACTGGGGCCTGTTGGGTGGGGGACTAGGGGAAGTATAATATTAGGAGAAATACCTAATGTAGATGACAAGTTGATGGGTGCAGCAAACCAACATGGCACATGTATACCTATGTAGCAAACCTGAACATTTTGCACATGTATCCCAGAACTTAAAGTATAATACAAAAAAATTTTAAAAAGGGCATAATGTTTGCAAAATTTGATAATACAATTGCTATACAAATTCAAATTTTTTGTGTTCATTTTTTACTTCTTCATTTGTTTTGTTTCCTTTATCATTCAACACACACTTAAGCCTCACTGATAATACGAAATTAAGTGAGTTCATGATCTCAAAGATGTGACTGAGTAGTGAGAACACAACCAATTCAACAAATAATTATAATCCTGGTGACATATGTTACAAAAAAGGTTCAAAAAGTTTAATTCTTTGTATTTTTCACAAATTACAATGAGACTTTACATAGTGAATCATTTTGTACAGCTAATTACCATTAAGTTTAATTGTTTTGTAAATTTGCATTTATATGCCTATGTTAACGAGATTTTCTTTGGTTATAGTGGGATTTTGTTATAGAGGGGTTATAATGGGATATAGGGAGATATATTTGAAAATACTCTGTACAAGTCTATGATGTGCAGCTTTAACATCATTCCATTCATTTTTTTCACATGTCATATTTAAGCCATAATTCTCTCTAGTAAAATTCTTGCTCCTGAACAAGATTTCTCTTGTGTGGAACCAGGATGATCAAGAACTAGAAGGACCCAAGGCTTGGTGGGGCCTTTTCTCTATCATCAGAGGTCATCAAGTCTTTTGCCCCATAGTCTGTTTTTAATCCTTAATTAGTAACACAGAAACAATAGTTTATTTCAAGCTTTACCATGAAGTTTACGTGCCCTCTGCAGCAAAGGTTTTTATGAACCCCCCAAACACACACACACATACATACACACACACACACACACACACACACACACTCTCCATCCATACTTCTGAAGGGCCTATATCTCATCTCTGAATAAAGCTGCCCAGAGAGAGAAGGTGCTGTGTTTGAATTACATTGTTTTGGGGTCCTCAGAATTGCAGTGAGATGTCCTCAATCAACTTGCCCTGCTTCCTCAGCTCTCATGATGGATATTATAAAATCAGGATGCCATAGCATAAATGATGGTAACGTATTATAAGGAAGCTGTTTATATGAGTTCACTAGATATAACATAACAAAATACCACAGACTGGGTGGCCTAAACAATAGATATTTATTTCCTCAAGTGCTGGAGGCTAGAAGTCCATGGTCCAGGTGTCAGTTTACTTGCTTTCTTCAGAAGCATCTGTCCTTGGCCTACAATTCATCACTTTCTTGTATTTTCACATGGTTTCTCCTTTGTGTATACACACACACACACACACACACACACACACAGGTCTGTGTCCTAACCTCCTCTTTTTATAAAGACAGCAGTCCTATTGGATTAGGGCTCACCCATACATCCTCATTTACCTTAATTACCACTTTAAAGACCCTATCTGTAAATACAGTCATATTCTGAGTTACTGGGGGTTAGGACTTCAACATATGAATTTGGAACTGGGGGAGAACACAATTAAGTCCGTAAGACTGCTATTACATTTACTAAAGATATGCTACTTTAAAAAGTGTTCACCATATAATCATGGAAAGAGATGTACTACCGCCTTTGAACTAAACAATTTATTGTTCTCTTTACAGAGTGATAGGTTTTTAAATAGTACAAATCATGTAAATAATGTTTCACATTTTGCTTTGGCCACCAGGAACCCTAAGCTCGACTTAAATAACTGCGTTTTACAAAACACTTAAATTTTAACTTTCTCTTCGATTTTGATCAATTCATTTACTTGCTTTGCCAGAATCTTGATTCTTATCTTTTATCCATTTTCTTGTGTGCTGTATGCAATTTGACACCCTGCATGGCCAGATTATATGACTAAGCAAACCTGAAAAACACCTAACATACAAGTGGCTGAAACTATGCCCCAAACAGTTAAAGAAACACGACTCACGGAAATTCTTGAGCTTGCAGGAAGGCAGAAAAACAACTTACTGAAATGCTGAAACTCCCTTTTCCCAGGTTTGTAAGATAACAAAACTGGCTGAAAGCCATTGGAACCAATATGGCCGATTGGAGTTTGTACAGAATGAGCTTGCTGACTTCACATTTCCCCCATACTTTTCTTTTTTATTATTATTATTATACTTTAAGTTCTAGGGTCCATGTGCACAATGTGCAGGTTTGTTACATATGTATACTTGTGCCATGTTGCTGTGTTGCACCCATCAACTCGTCAGCACCCATACTTTTCATGTTAACTCCCCGAAGTTGCACTTGGGACCCATGAGGTAGCATGAATGGATAACTGTGCATTCCCAAAGACTTTCCAGCTCTTTCCTTTCCTTCCACCAATCACCTACTAATCCCAGAATCCACTTCCTAAATGTTTTCTAATAAAATGACTACCTTAAGGCCAGCACAGGAAGACAGATTTGAGGTGGACTACCGTTTCCTTGTGAGTCAATTTGCAGTAAAATGTTTACTTTTCTCAAAAACCCATCATCATAGTATTGGTTTCTATCGCACGGGGCGGCAAGCCTCTTTTGCTTGATAAGGTGACCACAGGTGGTTTCATCAGACTTTTCTGAGACGTGGAAGAGATGTATCGCTTTAAGCAAAACATATCTAACAAAAACTACATGGCTGTGGTCTAGTTGACTCCAGTAGATATTTCTTGTCTTTTGGTCACAAATTCCTCTAAAATTTGAGGAAAAAAAAAGTTATAAAACCTATTTCCTATCAAAAGACAGCACAGTGTTTGTGCTGATTAAGAGTACAAGGCCGGGTGCAGAGGCTCACCCCTGTAATCTTAGCACTTTGGGAGGCCGACGCAGGTGGATCACGAGGTCAGGAGTTCGAGACCAGCCTGGCCAACATGGTGAAACCCTGTCTCTACTAAAAAAAAAAAATACAAAAATTAGGCATGGTGGTGGGCGCCTGTAATCCCAGCTACTCAGGAGGCTGAGGCAGGAGAATCACTTGAATCCGGGAGGCAGAAGTTGCAGTGAGTCGAGATCACGCCATTGCACTCCAGTCTGGTTGACAGAGTAAAACATCGTCTCAAAAAAAAAAGAAAAAATAAAAAGAAAAGACAAGAAAAGAAAATGCTGGCTTGACCCCTTAGTGGTTGTGATGCCCCAGGCAAATTACATACAATATTTGTATAATACATCTCTTTTTTTTTCACTGTAATACAAGGATACTGTGAATATTTACATTCTAGTTTGCCATGATGATCAAATGAGTAAAAACTCTTAGAATAGTTCCAAACAAATAGGACCTGTTTGTTTATTATGAACTAATATCATCTGAGAAAAATGCACTCAAAAATGTGTATATGGTGCTAGAATTTTCACAGACACCAAAAAACTCCCATTTCCCCATGTACTCCTGGGGTCAATGAGCCCCATTTAATAACTCCCGCGCTACACATTTTATCATGAACAGTACATTAAAAAATTGAATTAAACTTATAAACACACAATGTTTCTAGTTTTAGTTTGATATTTGCTGAGCATCCACAGAGTATGAGACAGAGGAGTGCGGAAGTATTATTATATTGTTTTGTGCTTTATTGTGTTTTTTTCTAAAGAAGTAAAAGGAATACTTAGTCCAAATGGCATTGGACTGTAAAGTGCTATTTGGCTATATTTTTTTTTTCTGGGAAATACTGGGAAATAAGGCCTTCGTTCACTTTTTTCTCTCACAACAATTAGGGAGCATCTCCTTGATTCAAGGCAGTCAGCTAGAGAGAGACAGAGATAAAATGCTGGGTCTTTCCAAGCTGAGAGTCAATGTGGATTGTGGCCAGATCAATGAAACCACAGAAATCAGTATTGATTGTGAAGACAATCAAAAGGATGAACTAAAGGATGAACTCTTTGTGCTGTCTTTCCTACCACATCTGGAAAATCTCAGTCATCAGATTTCCAACTATAATTTAGAGTAGCATAAACTCTCCTTTCTTCCTTATTTTTTTCATCCAAAGATTGTTAAAGATACCATTGTATGCATTTCCATGCATGCCATTAACTAAAATAAATGGAAATACGAGAAGTGTTAAACTAAATTCAGCCTGTCGTTGTTAACATAAAATTGTTTTTAATTTTTTTCATCCAAATCCTCACATGACCAACTCATCCATGCAGCCTTAAAAAATTGAAGACTGAATAAAAAATGAATGGGGTGTGCTTTATATGAACAGTAAAGAAGGAAAAATCCTTTTCGTGAAGGCTTATATTTTGTAACATAAAAGCTCTGCATTCTTCCATTATTGTGTTTTAAACATACTCTTTAGTTTTCAAATAATTTTGCATTAGCTTTGGTTCAGCAGTGATGTTCTTTTCTTTGAAGCAGTTTGCCCACAGCTCTTTAAACCTTCGTGTGTAAATTAAAGGGCATGAAAAATAGTTAGCATGTGGCATTCTAGAGACATTTACACTTCGTCATAATTGCCACAAACTTTCTTGTTAAATTTAATTCATTGATGTGCCTGGTCCAAACTATTTTTTTTTATCCTAATAATAAAGCACATAGATTACTTCTTTTCTAATTCCTATTTACTAATATCTGATCAGTAAAAAAAAATAATAATTTAGTTAGGTAGAAAGTGTTTATATGAAGTTCAGCAACGATGGAATAATTTTGTACATGGGCACAGCCTTAGTAGTTTCTGCTTCAATTTGACTTTTGTAAATACAGTTGACCTTGAATAAATGGATTTGAACTGCATGAGTCCACTTATACATGGATAATTTCCAGTAAATCTCTCCAGCCTCACCTTCCACCTCTTCTGCCTCTGCCACCCCACAGCAAGACCAACCTCTCCTCTTCCTCCTCCTCCTCAACCTTCTTGAAGATGATGAGAATGAAGACCTCTGGGATAATCTACTTCCATTTAATGAACCAGTAAGCATGTATTTCCTCTTCTTTATGATTTTCTCAATAACATTTTCTTTTCCCTACCTTACTTTATTGTAATAATACAACAAATAATACATATAATATCAAAATATATGTTAACTGTTTATGTTATTGGTAAGGCTTCTGGTCAACAGTGGGCTATTAATAGTTGAATTTTTTGAAGGTCAAAAATTATACATGAATTTTCAACTGCACAAGGATTGGGGCTTCTAGCCCCCAATTGTTAAAGAGTCAACTGTACATTGTATTAAGATACAATAAATAATCTCATAAAAATTTAAAAATATATCTATAATAAAATTAAGTTAGTAGTGAGATTAAATAACTGAGAGTTGATACCAGTGTTTCACTATAAATTTCCCTTTATTATTTTAGGGTGAAGTCATGAAACATCAATGAAATGAAAAAAAAGACTCATTTTCACTACAGTGTTACTAGGAGAAATTTAACTCAAATGAACATTAATTGTGGTTTTGATATGTCCTTATTATATAATAATTTAGGCTCCTATATAAACACACTGGCACAAGGAAATTATACCTTCTGAAAAAATTAGTCACAAATATGCTAAGATAGTCATTAGTGGAAAGAGAAAATAAACCAAGGAATGAAATGGTGTATTTAAAAACTAATTCTGAATTGAATAAAGACCAAGGAAACATGGAGGGAGCATGCTTTAATTTTAGCATTTAGCACTAGAAATAGATAAGAAATCAAGACACCAGTCAGATCTGTGATTGCAAAAGCTAGAATCTTGACAAACTTAGAAGAGAGTGGAAACAAACCAACTGTCCATCATCAAGATGAATAAATCAACATAATGTGGTGTATGCATACAATGAAAAATTATTCAGACATAAAAAGGAATGAAGTTCCGATATATGCTACAAACAAGGAAAAACCTTAAAAACATTATGTTAAATGAAATAAGCCAGATATAGAAGGAAAAATATTATATGATTCTGCTTATCTGAACTGTATAAAACAGGCAAATGTACAGAGACAGAAAGCAAATTAGAGGTTCACAGGAACTTTGTGGAGGAAAGAATGAGAAGTACCAGGTTAATGAATACAGAGTTTCTGTTTGAGTTAATGAAAAATATTGGTAGAGAATGGTGATGTTTTTAAAACACTGAGAATGTAATTCCACTGAGTAGTACACTGAAATGGTTAAAATTGCAAATTTTATATGTATTTTATCAGAATTCTACAAGAAAAGGACATACCGTGGGCAGGGATGATGAAGAGGCTATCGGTCAAAAATAGCAAGAAAAAAATGCATATTAAGCACTTAGTGTGGAGATAATGCACATATCTGGCATGTGTCATGTACTCAACTAACACTGGGTTGCTTTCAAAGGGGAAAAAGAAGAATTCTCATCTTTATTTCCTTATTTTTTATTTTTCCATAAGTTATTGGAGTACAGGTGGTATTTGGCTACATGTGTAAGTTCTTTAGTGATGATTTGTGAGATTTTGATGCACCCATCACCTGAGCAGTATACTGCACCCTATTTGTGGTCTTTTATCCCTTGCCTCCCTCCCACCCTTTCCCCAAGTCCCCAAAGTCCATTGTATCATTCTTATGCGTTTGTACCCTCACAGCTTAGCTCCCACATATCAGTGAGAACATATGATGTTTGCTTTTCCATTCCTGTATTATTTCACTTGGAATAATCATCTCCAATCTAATCCAGGTCACGGCAAATGCTGTTCATTCATTCCTTTTTACGGCTGAATAGTATTCCATTGCATATCTGTATACCACAGTTTCTTTATCCTCTCCTTGATTGATGGGCATTTGGGCTGGTTCCACAATTTTGCAACTGCAAATTGTGCAGCTATGAATACGTGTGTGCAAGTATCATTTTCGTATAATGACTTCTCTTCCTCTGGATAGATACCCAGTAGTGGGATTGCCGGATCAAACAGTAGTTTCGCTTTTAGCTCTTTAAGGAATCTCCATGTTGTTTTCCATAGTGGCTATACTAGTTTAAATTCCCATCAGTGGTGTGGAAGTGTTCCCTGATCACCGCATCCGCGTCAACATCTACCGTTTTTTATTTTTTTGATTATGGCCATTCTTGTAGGAGTAAGGTAGTATCGCATTGTAGTTTTGATTTGCATTTTCCTGATCATTAGTGATGTTGAGCATTTTTTCACATGTTTTTGGCTATTTGTATATCTTCTTTTGAGAATTGTCTATCCATGTCCTTAGCCCACTTTTTGATGGGACTGTGTTTTGTTTTGTTTTGTTTTTCCTACCGGTTTGAGTTTGTTGCAGATTCTGGATATTAGTCCTTTGTCAGGTGTTTAGATTGTGAAGATTTTCTCCCATTCTGTGGGTTGTCTGTTTACTCTAGTGACAGTTCCTTTGGCCACTAAGAGCAAAAGCTCTTTAGTTTAATTAGGTCCCAACTATTTATCTTTGTTTTTATTGTGTTTGTTTTTGGGTTCTTGGTCATGAAATCCTTGCCTAAGCCAATGTCTAGAAGGGTTTTTCCAATGTTCTTTTCTAGAATTTTTATAGTTTCAGGTCTTAGATTTAAATCCTTAATCAATCTTGAGTAGATTTCTGTATAAGGTGAGAGATGAGGATCCAGTTTCATTCTCCTACATGTGGCTAGCCAATTTTCCCAGCATCATTTGTTGAAAAGGGTGTCATTTTCCCACTTTATGTTTTTGTTTACTTTGTCAAAAATCAGTTGACTATAAGTATTTGGGTTTATTTCTGGGTTCTCTATTCATTTCCATTGGTCTATGTGCCTATTTTTATACCAGTACCATGCTGTTTTGGTGACTATGGCTTTATAGCATAGTTTGAAATCAGGTAGTGTGATGCCTCCAGATTTTTTATTTTTGCTTAGTCTTGCTTTGGCTATGCGGGCTCTTTTTTGGTTCCATATGAATTTTAGAATTGCTTTTTTTCTAATTCTGTAAAGAATGATGCTGGTATTTTGATTGGAATTGCAATGAATTTGTAGATTGCTTTTGGTAGTATCGTCATTTTCACAATATTGATTCTACCCACCCATGGGCATGGGATGTGTTTCCATTTGTTTGTGTCATCTACAATTTCTTTCAGCAGTGTTTTGTAGTTTTCTTTGTAAAGGTCTTTAGCCTCCTTGGTTAGGTATATTCCTAATTATTTTAATTTTTTTGCAAAAGTGGTTGAGTTCTTCATTTGCTTCCCCTCTTGGTCATCATTGGTGTATAGAAGAGCTACTGATTTGTGTACATTAATCTTGTATCCAGAAACTTTGCTGAATTCTTTTATTAGTTCTAGGAGCTTTCTGGAGGAGTCTTTAGGGTTTTCAAGGTAAATGACCATATCATCAGCAAACAGTGACAGTTTGACTTCCTCTTTACCAATTTGAATGCCATTATTTCTTTTCTTGTCTGATTGCTCTGGCTAGGACATCCAGTACCCTGCTGAAAAGGAGTGGTGAGAATGGGCATCCTTGTCTTGTTCTAGTTCTCAGAGGGAATGCTTTCAACTTTTCCCCATTCAGTATTATGTTGACTGTGGGTTTGTCATAGACGGATTTTATTACATTGAGTATGTCTTTTTTACACCGATTTTGCTGAGAGTTTTAATCATAAAGGGATCCTGGATTTTTGTCTAATGTTTTTTTCTGCATCTATTAAGATGATCATGTGGTTTTTGCTTTTAATTCTGTTTATGTGGTTATCACATTTATTGACTTGCAAATGTTAAATCATCCCTGCACTCCTGGTATAAAACCCACTTGATCATGATCAATTATCTTTTTGATACGTTGTTGTATTCGATTAGCTAGTATAGTATTTTGTTAAGGAGTTTAGCATCTATGTTCATCAAGGATATCTGTCTGTTTTTTTGTTGTTGTTGTTTTTTGTTTTGTTTTGTTTGTTTGTTTGTTTTTGGTTAATACCAAAACTCCTGATTTTGGTAATAGGGAGGTCCTGACTTAATAGAATAAATTAGAGAGGGTTCCTCCTTTCTCTATCTTGTGGAATAATGTCAAAAGGATTGATACCAATTGTTCTTTGAATGTCTGGTAGAAATCTGCTGTGACACCTTCTGGTCCTGGACATATTTTTTTGCTGGTAATTTTTAAATTACCATTTGAATCTCATTGCTTGTTATTGGTCTGTTCAGGGTATATAATTATTCCTAATTTAAGCTAGGAGGGTTGTATTTTTTCAGGAATCTATCCATGTCTTCTAGTTTATGTGCGTAAAGCTGTTCATAGTAGACTTGAATAATCTTTTGTATTTCAGTAGTGTCAGCTGTAATATCTTCTGCTTTGTTTCTTAATGAGATTATTTGGATTTTCTCTCTTCTTTTCTTGGTTAATCTTGCCAATGGTCTATCAATTTTATTTATCTTTTCAAAGAAACAGCTTTTTGTTTCATTTATCTTTTGCATTTTTTGTTTGTTTGTTTGTTTCAATTTCATTTAGTTCTGCTCTCATCTTGTTTATTTCTTTACTTCTGCTGGGTTTGGGCTTGGGTTTCATTTGTTCTTGTTTCACTAGTTCCTTGAGTTGTGACCTTAGAATGTCAATATTTTCTCTTTCAGCCTCTTTGATGTAGGCATTTAGGGCTATGAACTTTCACCTTAGTACCGCCTTTGCTGTATCCCCGAAGTTCTGATAGGTTGTGCCATTATTGTCGTTCAGTTTGAAGAATTTTTTAATTTCCATCTTGATTTAGTTTTTGACCTAGTGCTCATAGAGGAGCAGCTTATTTAATTTCCATGTATTTGCATGGTTTTGAAGGTTCCTTTTGGAGTTGATTTCCAGTTTTCTTCCACTGTGATCTGAGAGAGTACTTGATACAATTTCAATTTTCTTAAATTTATTGAGGCTTGTTTTGTGGCCTATCATATGGTCCATCTTGGAAAAAGTTCCATGCACTGTTGAATAGAATGTGTTTTCTGGGGTTGGTGGATGAAATGTTCTGTATATATCAGTTAAGTCCATTTGTTCCAAGATGTATTTTAAATCCGTTGTTTCGTTGTTGACTTTCTGTCTTGATGACCTGTCTACTGCTTTCAGTGGAGTATTGAAGTCCCCCACTATTATTGTGTTGCTGTCTATCTCATTTCTTAGGTCTATTAGTAATTGTTTTATAAATTTGGGAGCTCCAGTGTTAGGTGCATATATGTTTAGGTCTGTGACATTTTCCTGTTGGACAAGGCATTTTACCATTATATAATGTCCCTCTTTGTCTCTTTTAACAGCTGTTGCTTTAAAGTTTGTTTTGCCTGATATAAGAATAGCTACCTTTGGTGTCCATTTGCATGAAATGCCTTTTTCCTGCCAAGCCACCACTATAAGAACTGCTAAAAGATGCTCTAAATTTTGAAACAAATCCTGGAAATACATAAAAACAGAACCACTTTAATGTATAAATTACACAGGACTTATGAAAACAAAAATACAAGGTAAAAAAGCAAAAACAAAAACAAAACAAGGTACACAGGCAACAAATAACATGATGAATGCAATGGTACCTCACACCTCAATACTAATATTGAATATAAATAGCCTAAATGCTCCACTTAAAATATACAGAACTAGAGAATGGATAAGAACTCACCAACCAACTCTGCTGCCTTCAGGAGACTCACCTAACACATAAGGTGAGTCTCATAACCTTAAAGTAAAGGGATTCTCATCTTTAAAAGGATGGAATTCACAGGACTAGAATGGCAGTATAAACTCTTGCTGCTTTATATCCTACCCAGGATGGAATACAAAGCTATAAATCAGTAGTTATTTGGTATGTGTTTTTTGAGTGACAAGTTGAACAAGATTGAGCCCGGTTACCTTGAAAGGGTCAATATCACCTCTGCTTTCTGTAGAAGAAACAACCTGGGATAGCATAAATAATAGAGAATGGCAAAGCCCTCAGTAACATAATAATAATAATAATAATAATAATAATAATAATAATAATTTAAAAATTTAAGTCAGTGAAGAGAAAAAGCATTGAAATCTCGGATTTATGGAATTGCAGAAAGTTCTAACTAGAAACTAGAACTCTATATTAAACTCAAACTTTTAAAGATTAGAAAATTATACTTAAGGAGAAAATGGAAATGAAAAGAATATGTGAAAAAGAAATAATATGAAAATGAGTTAACCACGCCAAATAGACCCATGCAAACGTCTTTGGGTTTTATCAATATCTTTAATTCAGAGAGTATTGTCTTGTACTACTTCTCCCGTGCCTAGTACGTTGTTGTGTTATATTGCATGAAGTAATCAGAAATATTAATTAGTCAGTTGATTTTGGTATCTATGCACTAAAGAGATTAATGTAACCATGCTGCAAATATAAGAAAAGGCAGGAGAGCAAAATTTCTAATCCCTGTGCCTAGTATGCTCGATTCATATTAGACAACATTAAAAATAGAAATTTATAGATAAAAGTTTCCTCCTTATCCTTCTAATGTATAGTTATACTTTTTAAAAAGCAAAGTTACTAAATGAAAACCCATATTTTAAGAAAAAAATATATTGCAGTAACTGTCCTTTTAATGGTACCAGTGTTCTATGTTGGAATATAGCTGTTTTTCTCTTCCCAAAAGGATGCTAAACAAACAAATCAAAAACCTCTACCAGGCTACATAAGAGCTACCAAATAAACCATGAAAATATGTCATACCAGATAAACAAACCCAATTAGAAGAAGGGGCAAAAAGTTTTAAGTGCCCTGAATAAAAGAGACACAAAATAGAATCAGACAATACATAGATCACATATCTTTCTTCCAAGGACTCAGTCCCAAAGAAATACAAACTTCATCTATAGTATTCTAATGTCAATAGAATATTTGAACTTTGTGCCAATTATTAACCATATTCTATTAGAAAATATTTTTATCCTTAAATTTCCATTCTTAGTGTATTGTTTCATGTTATCTATAAATATTTGTTATATTCAGAGGCCAAATTTAACATAAAAATTTGTTTTATACCCTCTATTTTTGGAGGATGTAATTTTACTTAAAATCTGTTATGTTTGACCAAAACTTACAAGTACCACTTACAAAAATTACACTATAAAAAGTTTCATAGCTTCTTAAAAAGAAGCCATAAACATCTAAGCTTTGCCTAAAATTAATGAAATGAACAAAATGATTTTCAAAGTATGTTATTGACCCTGTAATTAAGATAATAGTGTATTTTCTTCAGACGTTGTCAATTATGTGTCCCATCTCTTCCACAATGATTCCATTAATATAATTATTTCACATATTTATAAATTAAATTGATGTTTGCAAAAAAGCATATTATAAATTGCATTTTTTTATTTTATCAACATTTATTATGTAGTTACATTGTGCCAAGCATCAAAACCAGCACTTAATTGCAACAAGCTCACAAACTGCTATAAACACAATATAAAACTTCCTCTTAGGTAATACAAGTCAAAAACAAAGTATTTAAAGTTTTAATATTTTCCTATATAATAAGTAATATTCATATTTATTTTTATATTAAAATATATTTTTTTTCATTTGACTGCTTTTGTAAATCCAACAAAAAAAAATTAGAACACAAAAACTGGCCTACCTCTATAACTCTTATTTATCAAGATAAAATTTACACCACTCATTTTAATCCATAACTTGATGTTTATTTTAATGACAAGTGTTTTTTAGGCATTTACTGTGTGTCAGGCACTGGAGTAGGAGCCATAGATCCAAGGATGACATTCATGGACTAATCTGTGTCACAAAGAAGTCCCCAGAATTGTGAAGAGGATTTTATTTTTCCCTTCCTCTGTTGCAACCTTCATCATCTGCCTAGGTTGTACCAACTCCAAGTCTGCAATTCTGTCTGATATATTTCTGTCACCACAGTCTAGAACCTATCATATTGCCACATATTCATCCCTAATGCCTACCGAGTAACTTTCCTGATACTCATGTTATGTCACCCTGTCTACATTACAGAACATGGCCTCATCTTAGAAACTGCTTCAGATGCCTTGTGGAGCATCTTTTCATCATGGACACACCGAGATGGACATCATTAATAACCACTGTTTGTCCACACGTCCCTCTGCTACCCACCACTTATGTTTCAAGACATCATGCATCAACAAACTCACCACTCCAGCATGGCTTCTCCTGGATTATAACCCATTTTTGTTTGTGACAGCCTCTGTTAGTCCATCCTTTTCGGGGCAGTTTGGGTGGGGGAAATAACTAGCTCTCATTTAGTCATTTTCTTCATAGAAGGAAATTTTAGCCAGAATAAAATTCTATTCTGAATCTAAATAAAAAGTCAGAAACCCCAGTTAACTTTTTTCTTCCCTTAATTTGTTTCATAATTGGTCTAAATAATCGTTAATGCTTATTTTTCAAAATATTACCTTCAACTTTCCCAAAGCTAACCTTTTATAAATGTGGAAAAAGGAAAGCTCAAAGAATTCAAATGACTTTTCCAAGGTCACATAACTGCTAGTTAATGTTAACAATGGTATATTTTTCCTTACGCCTAAGACTGATTTGTGTGCTAAAATATCAGAACTGGCAGAAAAATCCGGTCAACATATTTACAAAAATTTCTGAGTCCTATTACTTGTGGGGCAGAACATTAACAGATAGATGGTAAAAATTATTCTCAATGTATCTAATTGATTATATACAGCTGATTAGATATCCCATAGGTATCTGATATTTTTCTAGTCTGTGTACAAGATAACAGCATAAAAGTGGTATTTGCTCTATAAGAAAGCATCTTTGTAAGCTTATGTAGAAAGATGGTTATGTAGACGCTTATGTAGAAAATGGGGGTCAAAAATATATATACATATGTATACATATGTATGTATGTAAACACACACAGTGTATAAATGACGATGTTAAAATAATACCTTTTCCTCAGCCAAGCCATCATTAGTTCATTGCTATAAATGCAAATATTTATATTAAACTTCTGCAAGGGTCAATTATAGGGCCCACTGAAGACGATCTAATATCACAACCTAAAGAAACAATACAAGCAAGTGAAAATGTTATTTCTAAAATAGGAGCTCTAAATGCTGAACATGTAGCACTGGCTGTAGTATCCGACATCCATGTGAAATCAGTTTGGCCCAAAATATGCAGCTCATGCTGTGACAGTGACAGTGATGTGCACTGTTTAATGTCAGCTTGAGAGGAGAGGCCACAGCAGAGTGGAAAGGACCTCACTCAACATGCATTTCATAACACTATGGAATCACTTAAGAACCCTGACTGGAAAGTGACTGAACAATAGGCAGATATGACATTTGCTTTTTGACCATTTAATAAAAAGAATCTACCAGGGTGTCTTCCCATTTGATTAAAAGGGAATTTTTATTCATTTTACCATTCCATATACCCCAATATTAGCCATGCTTTTTGTATACTCAGTGCAAGATAGCATATTAATCCAGTAACATTGTTGCTATATTGAAAAACATTTAACCATCTTTGTTCTGCTCTGAGAGGGCACTATTGTTGGGAACAAGCTGCTCACATTCTGAACAAAACACTGAGCACACATGGACATAAATATGGGAATAACAGACACTGCAGGCTAGCAGAGAAGGGAGAGAAGGAGAGGGCTGTGGATGGAGCAACTACTGGTTGGGTACGATGCTCACTACCTGGGTGATGGGGTCCATACCCCAAATCTCAGCATCACACAATATATCCCCTGTAATAAACCTGCACATGTACCCTCTGTATCTAAAATAAAAGTTGATATTAAAAAACAAAATGAAATAGCATAGTCATTTCAGTTAATGGCAAAAACCAAATTACACAATAATATTTTGCACTATTGCTGACTAGTGGTTATCCATTAGCTAATAGTTATTCCAATATTGTGAAATTATTTGTTTTGCCAGTATAATTCCTTCTTTGTGACCTACAAATGTAGGTGATATGATAATGACCTAGTACCATACCTTTAAAATCCCAAAAGTTATTTATTCCTGGTATGCACAGTAAGATTTATGCCAACGGCATAAGATTATATAACCACCACTACTGGAGGAAAGCTTTATTAACCAACTATCTCAAGGAAATCAATATTCTTGTCAAGTTTCATTAACTGCATGAAGTGAGCTAGAAAGATAGATAAATGAGCCTTAAATATTTTTGTAAGTTATTTATTTTATTTTCTGTAATATTTATTGTATGGTGAAAGGTGTAACCTGTGGTAAAGCCCAACAGCTATGTTCTTACATTAATACTTTGAATCTAAGAAAATAGTTTTCTGTAAACTAAATCAAACAGAAAAAAAAAAAGTTGCCATTATTAATCATGAAAAATGCTTTGGTGTGTCTATATGTATGTATGTAGGCAACATCACTTTCTTCTTCATTGACCATGCCCTGGTCTTAATTTTACACCTCATTCACTGAAGGGGACTCACCTCACACAAATCTATAATGCCGATGGCTTTCACAGTGGGAAGACTTATTAATTTATTAATCGTTTTATTATTTTGACATAGGTAATTTCTCCCATTAATTACATGCTTCACAGATGTGAAAAATGACTGTGGTTGGTGGTCATTTTATGAGAATCCAGTATCTATTTCTCTATTTCTCAGCAAATGCACGTCCAAAGAAAATGTCAGTACTATGTCATCTCTAACTCGGATTTGTAGGCAACAAAGCTCTATGTATGGGAATTTTTCAATCTGGCAGGTAGACTAGGCTTCCACAGCAAGTAAATCCAGAAGTTGCCTCGTAGAGTTCTCCAGACCTTGTGGTTTAAAGAGACTCTTGTGTCCTTTGTAGGGACATGGATGCAGCTGGAAACCATCATTCTCAGCAAACTATTGCAAGAACAGAAAACCAAACACCGCATGTTCTCACTCATAGGTGGGAACTGAACAATGAGATCACTTGGACACAGAAAGGGGAACATCACACACTGGGGCCTATTGTGGGGAGCAGGGAGTGGGGAGGGATAGCATTAGGAGATATACCTAATGTAAACGATGAGTTAATGGGTGCAGCACACCAACATGGCACATGTATAAATATGTAAAAAACCTGCACGTTGTGCACATGTACCCTAGAACTTAAAAGTGTAATAAGAAAATTTAAAAAAAATAAAAAATAAATAAAATAAAATAAAAATAAAGAGACTCTCAATGGAAAGTCCTCCCTCCCCAGCAGTCCTATCGTCAGCATGCTATCTCATTGTGATGCTCTTTTTACTTCCCTGCAGTGTTCCTGAAATAATTGGAAATGAGGGAGAGCTTCTTGTCGAAATGGTTTATGGTCTTGTTATAGAAACAATCATCCACAAATCTTATGATTTGCTTCACCATAAGTGAGAAAATTAGCAGGTAGGTTATAAAATTAAAGACAGAAAACAAAGCTTTTGGCTCAAAGTATTGTTTTACTAATTTACCTAAATCAATTTTTAGCTGAATCAACATTAGTTATTCACTTTTTTACCCTTGACAAGACATAAGAACAAAGACCAATTCAAATCACATTTTTCCTTTCTTAACGGTCTGCAACTTAGTTAACTTAATTGAAATAATTCATTTTAAATTTGGGGTTAAAACATTGCAGGAAGCCTCAATTACGGAAACAGTCTCTTGGTGATCTATGGCTTTAGTGCATATATGGCCTTCTGCTCTGCGATACACATAGAAGACAGAACATTAATTGAGGAGTTGCTTTAAAATATGAGGTTTAGTCATGAAAATGAAATTTTAATATTTTATTCACATACATTATTTTATGCATAAATAAAATGTAAAGATGACAATTTTGATGCAAGTTGCTATTGTTCAATGTGATATAGCAGAAGAGACTCCCATAGTGCCCTCTGCCTCCTTTCTACCCAGAATAAAACAATACTTTCTTGATTTGCTATTACAATTGCATTGCCTGTGCTGGTGTTTTACAAATCACACCTTACAATTGGAATTGACCTCTGCTTCCTATGGCTTCCACTCCTGGGAGCTGCAGTTATGAGTGTGCCCTCAGGTGCTTTCCTCATTTAGAACTGGAACACAATTTGTCTCCACGATATGTCTTCTGTGTTGAGACAAGGTAAATATAAGCAGGAAGAGAGCAGAAGGGTTTCCTATGTCTGGTAATAGCTGAAATAATTTGGAAGAAGGATCCCTGAAGTAGCTTTAATTATCCATGTAATCCTGAGTAACTACATCTTTCAAAGCCTAGAAAAATTAAGAATGCCTCATTTCTCTGGGCAAGATTGTACTCTGGTTGTTTTTATTGCAAAGATGTGGAAATTGCAAAATACCGAGAGCCAGACCAGTTAAAAAGCTCCAAACTCCCTTTAGCCTACATCCAAGTCTGTGACAAGTTGAATCTACATATTACCCACACTGCTCTTGCCCATACTCAGTCTGAAGCTAGGATTGCTCGGTCTCTCAAAAGACCCTTGCCTCCAGAGAAAGTGTCACACATTCCATGATGGAAAAGAAAATTCATATATTCATCCATCCACCCATCCATCCATTCATTCATTCAATACTATTCTCCTCTGTGTGTCACATATTCCCCTATATACTGAGGGCACAATACTAAAACAAAATAAATAGGTAAATAAACCCATTTTCCTCATGGAGCCTACATTCTACTAGGAAGAAACAAACTACAGATACATAAGTATTTATGTTAGAATTTATGGTGTAAATGCAATGAAGAAAATGAGGCCAGTTAAGGGGATAGAGAGACAGTGGGAATTGCCATTTTAGCTAACATAGTCAAGACCAAAGTGAGAAGGTGACATTTGACATGAAACCTGAAGGATTTGAAGTGGAAAGTAACAGAGATCGGTCAAGTGTTCCACGTAGGTCATAGAGAGCCTTGCTAACTGTAAATGTGGTCTGGGGACCATGGACAGAAGCATCAAACAGGAACTTGTTAGAGATACAGAATTTCAGGCCCTACCCCAGAACTCCTGAATCAGAATCTGCATTTTCATAATATCCCCAGGGAATTTGTGTGCACATTAATGATTGAAAAGGCCTAAAAGTGTAGTAACTTAGTAGCTAAGTAAGACTAAAAGCAAATATAGTTTCTAGTTCAGTTTATTTCTATGCCCTATGCTTCATTTTTATATTATATATATGCATTTATATCCTGCTTATTATAAAACAGAGTAAAAGAAGGCCATCTTATTTGAATCCTTTTTAAATTCTATAACAACGGATATTTTTCAAGATGGCAAGAAAAAGTGTATGCTTACCTAAATGCGAGACCTGTCACTAAGTAATACTGAACCTAGTCCAGAACATTGCATTATACCCTAGAATTAATCTGGAGTTTGAGAGCAGGTGCTCAGCTGCTTTCACAGAGGAGGAAAAGGGCTTTTCCTCCTGCTCCGCGGTACCAGGCACAGGGCCAGGTAAGGAAGCAGCAGTGATAGAGGAGATGGGAAGGAATGCATCCGCAAAGGTATCCAACTCCACACAAAGTCAGAGCCAGGCTCCCTATTGGGAGCCCCATTTGCCCCCACCTCAGCCTGCGCCCCTCTGTTCATCCCAGAGTGCTTGCCTCACTACCCTGCCCAACTGCTCTTCATCCATGCTGAATAGCAAAAACCCTCTGCTTACAGCGTGCCTAACCATTCCCTCCCTCCCTGAGCCAAGTCTGTTCACAGGGTGCGGGGAATTTGAAGCAGAATGACACCTTCAGGTATAAACCATCACTGAGGAAATACCATTTACAGGTGCTTATTACTGCCCCAGTTATCACTGTATTTGTAACATTGCCTCACAGAAATAAAACAGCATTCAACAAAGCTACAAAAATAAAAACTATCGAACTTGCATGATGATTTATGGAAAAACAACAATATGTTTTCCTTTTCCTTATTCCTGCTCTTTCCTTTGAAGCAATTTCCCAAAATTCTTTTTTTCTAAGGTAGCTTTTTTTTTTTTAATCAAAAATAAACCAGAGGGCATCTTACCAGATCATTCATTCTTTGTACAACTGTATAGATTTCCAGTCCATAAGCACAATACTAAAAGCTGTCATGGTGGTGTATCAGGGCTACATTCATATCAGGAGTTTGGCAAAATTCCAGATCATTTACCACAGACCCCAAGTGTTCATTTATGTGAAAACAATAACTGATTCTAATGCTTCTAATATACCCATAGGGCAGAGAGCAACTCCCAGTGTTTTTTCTCTAGGTACACCAATGCCCTTTTCTGAAAACATTTTCAAGGTTTTGTATATCATTAATTTACAATGATATACGTGATAACAAGCAGTTAATTTACAATGCTCTAATTTATTTTCCTCTTAGAAATTCTAAATGAAGAATCCTTATTGCCCACTAAAGTGTTCTGAAAAGGAAAACTGATGAAGATAATGGAATGCCTGAGAAAGACAAATCACAAGTGCTCTCAGAGACAATGGGTGGTGGTATTCTTCACCAGACGTTGATTTCCTATAGGGTTCTCCTGCCAGGTGTTCTGTGAAAGGTGTATTCATTGCTATACACCCCAAATCTCTATTCTTAAGTGCCTGCTTTATTCCTGGCTAGTCAGCTACAGCTAGGCCACTCCATGAGCGTATGTTTCTCTCTTCAGCAATCAATTCCCTGACAATTCGTTATGGTGACACTTACTTAGGTAAAAATGCTAAACTATTAGGAACTCCCCAGGTCACTGTGATCACAATCTGACATTGCTAAACTGCAGGTTCTGCAATTCTTTACCACTGTCCTAGAACAATCCAAGACCTATGTAACTTACAGAAGTAGAACAAGACTGGAACATGCTTTAAGATCAAGCTAGCTGCTAGACAGTATTCTTTTATTCATTATTGATTATTAACATTAATTCTATTACATTATTTATATTATACCTGATTCCAAAACATTTACAGTACGTTAAAACACATACATAGCCTATTAACATTTAGGGGGAAAAAGATTTAGAATAGAGACTCACCCAAAAGGATAGTTTTTAAGCTTCTATGACCGTTTAATAAAAGCTATGAATCTTCTCCACATCGAAAAAAAAAATACAGACAACATTTAGACATACAAGGTTTAAAAAAAAAAAAAATCACAAACATTGAAAAACTCCTCAAAATTCCTGATTAAAGAGAATACATTCCAAGACCAGAGGTTGCAAACTCAACTACTTAGGAGACCAGGCAGATAACACAGTGAAGTGGGCTGGGAGGAATACGATGAGAAGGTGGGAGGCCTGAGAAGAGCTGGACCAGAACTGCATCTAAGCAGAGAAGCTGTTCAGCAGCTACTCAGTTCCTGCCTTCTATTTTCAATGTTTCAGTGTGGCTTTGGTGCTGTTGCCAAAGCTTCCATTTTTCAAGAGAAAACTCAAGTCTGGATTTTCGTGTAAAATGTCTCAATGCTTAAGTTTTAGTGGCTAATTCAAATTTGTTTAAAATGTTATGCAGAAAGAAAAATACCGAGAAAACAAAATAAAATAATCATAATTATAGCTGAATGACAAATGTCTGAAACATAAATACTTTGTGTATTTAAAAAGAGACTTAAATTATACTAAGTACTCAGTAGCAAAAGCTGGTATTTTCCTCATAAAAAACTAACGGGCTAAAAAAATCTTTCCAGTTTACCTTCACTGGATGAAAACTATAGTATTACCTGAAGATAAGGCCAAGACTTCCCAAGGAAGCAGCTTTAGGTCTGCTTAAAAATATGAAAATGTGCACCATGCAGACCACAGATTACCACAGAGAAAAACATTTAGTCTGGGAATTCCTGAAGACAGTAGCTACAAATCAGTGGCTTCAACCTTTAGAAGGCCTTAGTATGGCACATTTGTTCTTGAGCAGACTTCATGCCGATTGACCAACCAAGATCACAGTAACTCCAAAATGCTCCCTCAGATGACTCTATGAACTGAACCATGAAATAGAGTTATTCGCAATTGCCCATGTAAGTGATAAAGAACATCTGCATAAAATAATGATTGTGTTCCTATCACTAAAGGCAACAGTAAAGGTTTTAGTCTGCTTGACTTGAAGCAAATTACTAAGTAAACCTAACATGACGATATTTCTCAGAGATTTTTCTATTCCCCTCCCAAATAGGTAGAAACCTATGATGGTATGGATGAGGGTACCCTGAAAACCAGAAGGATGAGAGCCTCAATTCTGCTCAAAAATACAAAATAAACTATCGAAAATTTCCCTATCAAACCAACATATGCCTGTGTCCTAAAGCGTTATTGTGCCACCAGGAAACAGTAAAACCAAAGATCAATTTCTATAGCCTAGTAGTGTTATTCTTTCCTGTTATTATAGAATGATCTCATGAGGTGGTTGTGCATGTATCCAGTTGCAAAGCATCCAAATTTGTTTCCCTGACTGCTCTGGAAATTTTATAAGCTACTTATTTCCATGTAAGTTGCCCATTTTGCTAAAACTTGCTACAGTCAGTTCTGCTCAAGAAAATCTGAACCCTACCTGACACAAAAAACCAGGATCTCAGAGGGATGGAATTTTCTTATGTTTTGCAAGATGGGAATGTTGCAGTCCCAGCCTCACTAAACAGTACCCTCCTCCGAGAATGGCATGGAAGCAGAAAAGCAACCAAAACAGAAAAAACAGTCTGCGGACTGGGACAAGCATTCCATCACTAACCAATGGTGTTTTGTTTTGTTTTGCTTTGTTTTGTTTTGTGTTTTGTTTTGTGTTTTGTTTTTAGTTTTTTTGCTAACTGCCCTTGACCAGAGGGCGCAGCTCAATGTGCTGATGCTGTAGAAGATCTGAGAACTTTCGCACAAGTCTGGGTAAGGGAAGGGGTTGAGTAACAATGACAAAATTGAATTTTCTGCTAACTAAGCAAGATGGGACCTCTGAGTTAAGTTTAAATTGATTTTTTAAATAAGAAATATTATTTCTTGCACTCTTGAGTTTACTGAGTAAAATTCATACCCATAATAACAATAATATTTGTCATCATAACAAGCTTAACAATACTGATATAGCACATTTTGACTTATGCAGTATTTTCACTTATATGACTCAGACTGCAATCAGCCTGACTTACTATCAGCACTCCTGCAAAATATATAACAATTCTCATCTATATTTACAAGGTCAACAATCATAATGTAGAATGATCAAAAAGAAATTCAAATTAAGGAAATATAAAAAACAGCTACAGAAAATGAGGTTAAAGGAAAAATGGACTACAATATTTTATTGAAAAGGAAGGCAAAAGTTAAATATATTTCCAAAGCATAGGATCTCTGTAATATCCAAACTAAAGAATAGTTATTAAGAAGAATCTGATTCCACTTGTTATCTTAAATTCAAAATTGACCGTCTCCTAATATAAACAGTATTTTCTCAGAGCAAGCTGCTGTTTTGAAAATCTTGTCATTACTACTGGAGTGAGCGCAATGCTCCTAGGTATTCTTATTTAAGTAGTAAGATTAGCTTTCTCAGTACAGACCCAGGTTTTCATATTAACCTAATGTGGCATCTGTATAAGAGATGGACAGTGTTCTGAGGAAACAAATGCAGTTTCTATTGGATCTTAGTGGTTTTACTCAGTCCAGCCCAAACAAAAATGAATCTAGCTCATAAAACACCACACATAGATTGGTAAATGTGCATTTTCGAATTACAACATTTTAAAGTTTAATGAAAATATATGAATTTCAATGAAGCAATTTTATTCATCCAACAAAGATTTACTAAGTTCTTACTCTTTGACAGCACTCTTCTTGCTTTTATACACACACACGCACACACACAGATACACAGACACACACAGCGCTCACACACATACACACCAAGTGGCAATAAGTTCTGTGCATGTCAAAGCATAGATAGGAACAGTTGTAAGGAGTGTTAATTAGGTAGATGTAGATGATCAAAGAAGGCCTCTTCCACTTCTCTGATGAGACATTAGATCAGGGACCAGAAATGAAGTGAAGTTATGATTCATGATGATGTCTCTAGAAAAGCATGATAAACCAAGAGAATATAAAACACAAAGGTTCTGAAGCCAAGTATGCCTGGTGTGACTGAAGGGCAGAATGAAGGCCAGTGCGCCTGGAGCTCAGTGATCAAGGGGAAAAGAGGTCGAAGATGAATTCAGAGAGACAGTAGGAGCCAAAATGGGAAGGCTGTGGGATGATCTTCAATTTTATAATAAATAGAATGAAAAGTCTTTAGAAGATCTTGAACTGAGGAGTTAATAGTATAACTTTTATATTAAAATATCAATCAGACTACTGTGAGGATAATAGACTGTAGGAGGCAAAAGTGAAGAAGGCAGGTCAGTTAGAGTCCACTACAATAATTTCAAAGCAAAATAGCAGTTGCTTAGAATAGTGTGGTAGTAGTGGAAATAGTAAATATGGATGTATTTCAAAGGTAGAACAAACAGAGGTTGCTGATGGATTGAATGCAGGAATCAGTAATGCCTCCAGAGTCTTGACCTGTGCACCACCAAGTAGACTGGAGTTGCTACTTTCTAAACCAAGGAAGACTACAGTAGGATCTGGGGCAGAAGCAATATTTATCTTGGACATCTTAAGTTTGAAATTCTTATTAAATCTCCATGGGTAGAGGTCAGAAGATAATTGTTTATATGAGTCTAGCCTTCATGAGTCCAAAACTCTGAGAGTTGCAGCATTTATGTGTCATTTGAAACCATGGGAGTAGATGAGAAACTAAGCAATAAATGTTGATATAAAATAAAAGAAGGCCCAAAGCACTGAGCCCTATGACATTCCATTTATTAGAATTTAAAAATATAAAAAGGAAAAAGAAAAAAAAAATGAGATTCTGATGGTGCATGCTTTGAAGTAGAGGGAGAACCAAGAGACAGTGGTTCGAAAAAGCAATTGAACTTGCTTCAAGAAGTGGGAAGTGACCAGCTGTGCTGAATCCTGCTGATTGGTTGGGTGAGATGAGTACTGAGACAGTACCCACTGGATTTTGCAACTGGATGGCAGTTGAGGCTATGAAGAAAGCAATTTTGGAGGGGTGATGAAAATAAAAATCTTATGCCGAGTGAGTTTAAGATAGATTGAGAGAAGAAATAGAATAAAAGAATATTCAGAGTTTAGCAATAAAGATAAAGAGGCAGTAAGTGGAGAGGAAAGCGAGAGCAAAAGAGTTTTTTCTTGTTTTGTTTCTTTTTTGTTGTTTATAAAACAACAAGTTTTATATCCTATAAGCAAGTTTGTATTCTAAAAGTTAATTTCCAGTAAATAAAAGAAAATGATACTGAAGACAAGAAGGATTAGCTAAGAGATTTTGCAAACTAATTGACTAGAAAGTGGATGAAATGCATAATTGTTCGGTTTGCTCTTAGAAGCAGGAACTGTTCATCCTTTGTAACAGGAAAGAAATGAGAGTATGTCAGTACCAATGAGAAGACTGGTGGAGAAATATGTAGTAACTCTCTTCTGATGAATTACATTTTGTTAATGATGAAACATTAAGGATTACTATCTGAGAGAAAAGAGGTTAGAGGAAGTATCAGATGTTTGCAAAGAGAGAAGAAATGGAACGGAGACACTGGTTTTCAATAGGGTAATAGTGAATGCAAACATCTGTATTTCAATACTTTCTCCAAAACACTCTACAGACCAAAAAGAGAGAGCAAATGAAACCACCCACAATGCATAACTACAGAGTTTCTAGGATAAAGAGAATACTACAGACTTCAACTTACATCTAAGTATGGTAGTTAACATCTAATAAGCAGAGTCAGCTTCAGAAACTAAGGTAATTCAGAGAAGGGCGGAGACTTCACAGAACACAAAAGAGAGAAGGGGTGGAGCATAGAAGAATACGCATAAAATAACCCCCAGAAAAAGAGAGCTCACTCTAAGTAGGAAAATATTGAGACAGTTTGCAGATCAGAGCACAAGTAAAAGGGGAATCAAAAGAAAGTGGCATAAGACTGCACATAAGAGGTAATTTAACCAAAAAAAGTGCAAAAAAATACTGAAACCTATAAAACATTATTAAGAAATATTGAAGATCTATATAAATGGAGGAATATGCCATGAACATTCATTGGAAGATTCAGTACTGTAAGAACATTAATTCCCTCAAAACTAAGCTAAAAGTTCAAACTAATTCCAGTCAAAATACCAGCAAATCTCTGTATGTGAGTCTGTAAACGTTTGTGTGTGTAAATAGAAGAAGTTGTAACAACTCATATAGAAATGAAAGTAATTTAGAAAGACAAAGCAAACTTAAGGAAGAATAAAACTGCATGGTAACAACATGTATTAAGAAGTACTAGTTAATGCAGAATATGGTCTGGAGCAATGATAGATAAACTAACAAATAAAACAGAGTAGAGTCCAGTAACACAACTGCGCAGACACAGTTGTCTGCTTTATTTAAAACTGGTAGTGCAGTGAAAATGTGGAAAGAACTATCTTTTCAATAAACGGTGTTGGATCTAGTTGTGTATCTGTACACATAATATATATCCAAAATATATTTATATTACCACTTGCCACCACACACATTTATTTTCAGAAGGATCACATATATAAGTGTAAATGCTAAAACAGTAACATTTCCTGAGGAAGACATCATTATGCCCTTAAAGTAAGCTACATTTTCTTAAACAGAACACAAAAATCAGTAGCCAAAGAGGGAAAAAAGATAATTGATCTGTATTAAAATGAAGAATGCCTATTCATCCAAAGACACTGCTAACAGAGTGAAAGCAACTGAGAATGCAGAAGATATTTGCAGTATAACATAATCAACAAAGAATTCGTATACTGAATATATGAAAAATACCTACAAAGCTATAAGACAAAGACAACTCAATTGAAAAAGTGGACAAAAGACATTAGACATTTCACAAAAGAGCCAAATAAACATACAAAATTGCATTCAATCTTTTCCTCCAATAAATGCAAATTAAAGCAACAATGTGATGCCACTGTACACCAACCAAAATGGCCAAAATGAAAAGACAGACAATGCCAAATGTTTGCTCTTCTCATGGCCTATTCAATGCTTACTCATCATTTTAGACTCAGCTTAGATAAAAATGTGACATACTGTGAACATCTGCCAGCAATGTACACAGATAAGCCACCCTGTCCACTGACCTTCCATAAAACCTGTGACTATCTCTATTTTTTGTTTTGCTTTGTTTTTATTCTGTTTTATCTTTCTAAAGGGATTTGTCATCAGACAAAACTCAATTTAAATTCTGACTCTGACATTTATTATCTCTGTATATGTAAAAATATTCTTTAACCTTAGTTTCTTAGTTTCTTTATCAGTTAAAATCAAGACAATAATTCATATGATCTCAGTCCCTAACTTCATTACTACATTACAATTTCTGCAATATCTTCCTACCCAACAAGAAGCTAGAACAGCACTTTGGGAAAAAGTATTTCTGCCTGCTGAGAATTCTTTAATTAAGGTATTTCACTCACAACAAATAATACTACCAACAACACCTCTATAAAACCATCAATTACCTGACCAAAAACGAAGAAATAACAATAGCAAAAACTGTAATTATGTCCCTCTGAGGAGACTGACATTTTTCAAAATGTATACTCTATATAAAATACCAACTTATAGAAAAGATTGAGAGATAGACTGAGCACAAAGAAAACTCTTAGATTCAGTCTTGGAGTGTTTTTATGTGTTGGGATGTAGTGGGAGGGGCACAAGAAGGTAAAAATAGTTCTGGTTCCACATTGTGCTACTTACTGTCATCAACGACAGCAAATGGATCTCAGCTCCAAATTTGTAGTCATGGACTCAGGGCAATGAGCCTCAGTGATTATCTGTGGTAATATTGTGTAGTGTATTTCCCTTGCTTTTAATGGCAAAGTCTTTGATTTCATTCTAGTAGCACTAATTAATTATGCATTAACATTGCCAAGTAAGAGAAAGATTTTACCCTAAATTTACAAAGACATAAAAAAGGTTAAGTAACCTTATCAAGGTCACACAGCAGGCTATCAACAAAGCCAGGCATAAGCCCCTTGAATATTCAGTAGTGCAATATGTAATATTAAAAACAAGTTTTCCCAAAATACTGTCAAGTGTAATGAACACTGCATCGTGTATATAGAATGAAAAATGAGAATGCTGTGAGGGAAAACAGTGAAACGACTCACTGTTGGGTCTAGTTGAAAGAAGAACACTCATGACAAATATGTTCCAGTGTTTCAATCCACTTTCTAAAGGAATTCTGAAAACCTTTTACAATATGTATGGTGAAGACATCCCACACTATTGTAGAATGGTCTATAGTCAAAAGAGCCCTTAGCTATACTTGGAGTCAAAAATCCTGGGTTTGAGTTCTGACTTTAAGTACCACCGGTGTGACCTTGGACAATCACTTATGCTCTCGGAGCCTCAACTCCATTATTTATAAAAATGAGAACAATAAGACAATAATTACCAGGGTTATTATGAGGGTTAAACAGAATAACGGAAGTGAAAACTGTGCAGATGGCAAATTGCTATACAAATAAAAGGTATTATTACAGGGAAAGAACACAAAAGTATTTTCTCAGTTAGAAAATGATAAATGTATGATGGAAATTGGAATTTCACTTAGGTTTAAAGCAGAAAAAAGCCCTGCCAAGTGGAAATAGAGATTTGAAGTAGGGAGCGTTTGGCTACTTTTAACTGCATTGGAGCAGTGTGCCCTTTTTGGTCTGAACAAATCTGTCCCTTACTCGTTGTCAGCCAGCCTAATATAATAAATCCTGAGGGATGTGCTGAACTCATTTGGCCAAGGTTTTCAGCTTGAGGCTAAAAATCTTGTGGAGCAAGCACTCTGGCCTCACAAAACCACCGTGGAGTCATTAGTGTCCATATTGAGCAGATCAGGCTCTCATTCAGGTTTTATCGCAAGCAATACCTTTGATATATTTTTCATGTTCACTGCATTAAACATTAATATGTGAATGCCACAATAAAGGGTGCCGTTTTTCATTAAGTAAATAAATAGGCACCAAACTTGAGCAAGAAAAGAACCATTTAAAATCAGATATCATATAGCAAAGAAAATAAACCAATGTTGTCATTACAGGTAAGAATTATAGACATGACTTACATGGAGAAGGTGAAAAGGTCAGATGGAATGGATAAAATCCTTGACATCCCAAGTAAAGAAAACCATTCCTGCTTTTTTCTCCTCTGAAGCCTGTAATGCAATAAACATAATTCCTCCAGTACATTTTTCATACAAAAAGGAGGTTCAACTGAAAACTGTAGGTAACTCACAGCTAGAAATGTAGCATAATTTATGTAAGAACCCCCTCAAGATATCCCAGGGAGCACTATATTGTTATTTTTGCCTTATAAGAATTTGAAAAATCACTTTAAAATTAAAATCAACGACATACATGTAACACATTACACAACTTCTTCAGAAAAAATTCTAAATGTATTGCCCTCAGTAATAGCTCATCATTCACATATTAAAATTTATTAAATGAATAACTACATTTTTAAAATGTTATTAGGCCTGGGTGATTTTTCAATAACCTCTCTTCCAAACCGAGGACACAGAAAAGTTGCTATTTGGGGTTTTCTTTTGGTCAGAAAATATCATTTTGTTTTATTAAAATTTCTACATTCAGAGGTAAACCACACTTATTTCTATTAATATAATGGTACAACCATGATTGAAATATTCTGATTGTTTTAGAGCAAAAGAGACAAATTTGCAATTTCCAGCGTAACTGACTTGGCAATTGCTTTTCTACTCTAACTTGAATCTTAAACAGATGAAAAGGTGTGTGTATATGTGAAAGGGAGTTGGGGTGGTGGAAACTGTATAAAGGTAGGCCCTGTGAGAAACACACACACACACACACACACACACACACACACACTGACTACTGCTTTCACAAAACATCTATAGCAGTTTTGGCTAATTACTCACAGTTGGAAAAATGAAAATATTTTTCAAAGAAATATTGAGTGGGTTGGACACGGAGGGAGAGAATAGTGGAAACATTGAAAAACAAGACTGTTGCTGAACCAAAAGAATAAGGTGGGAATGGAGTCCCAGGCATGCTAGAGAGGTATTTCCGAGACAGACTCAATCCCATTGGATTTGCTGGATGTGGAAGGTGCAAAGAAAGGACAGAGTTGACTGACCCTGGTGTTTGGAGCTTAGGCTTAGGTAGAGGAGTGATGCAATTTCTCTGAGTTCAAAATATAGGAAGATTATTTTGGAGAATGATCTGAGAAAAATATACATAGAGAGAAAGAGCCACTTAGATGAACAATTATCAATTCCATTTCCAGTGGTATAAGTTTGAGGTGCCTATGATTTATCCAGATGTATAGAGTTGGTATCTGGAACTACAAATCTAGAGTTAGGGGGGACTCTACGGGAGAGCTTCTGAGACTTTCCTGGGCATAGAAATCATGAGGGAATCTTGTTAAAATGCAAATCATGATTCAGTAGGTCTGTGTTGAGACGAAAGTTTTCACCTTTCTTACTCTCTCTCTAGTGACATCAGTGTTGCTTGTCCAGGGATGATACTTTTAACAGCAAGGCTCTAACTAACATGAAGAATAACCTGTTCAAATAGGGTTCCTAACAAGTGAGCAAATAAGCCTCAGATATAGACAAGCTAGGGTGGTCCTTACACTGAAAAATATAGTATAACACCTAATACAGCTTTGTTTTGTTTTACATCATCCAGATGGTGACTCAATAAGGATATCTGAGCTTAATCAATGACAAACAAAATAATTCCATTTAAAATGACTGCATTGAGGCTGGGTTTGGTGGCTCACGCCTCTAATTCCAACACTTTGGGAGGTTCAGGTAGGCGGATCACTTGAGGTCAGGAGTTTGAGACTAGCCTGGTCAACATAGTGAAACCCCATCTCTACTAAAAATACAAAAATTAGCCTGGCGTGGTGGCAGGTGCCTATAATCCCAGCTACTCAAGAGGCTGAGGCAGGAGAACCACTTGAACTTGGGAGGTGGAGTTTGCAGTGAGCCAAGATCATACCACTGTACTCCATCCTGGGTGACAGTGAGACTCTGTCTCAAAAAATAAAATAATAAAATAAAATGGCTGCATTCAATACGAACTTAAGGTATAATATAGTGAATGACTATGACTTCTGAAAGTCCATAGCGTCCAATTAGTGGCCATGTGATGGTCATGTTCACAGACTCCCCTGAAAAAAACTTGGTTTCCAGTCACAGTTTTTCCATCATCAAGAGGCAGGGACCATATATGGGTCATTTTTATGTTCATCTCCCACCCTTCACACAGCCCTTTGCTCACAATGACTCTTCACTGAATGTGTGTCTGATTAACTTCCAACTCTAACATTCCATGATTCCTTAATTTCAAAGTTAGCATCATGGTAAATTCTGTCATCTCTTAATAAAAATACTCACGTAGTTACCTGGATCAGTATCTTGGCTGTGAATTCATCTGCTCAGAGTTCACTCTCTGATGCACACAGAGGGTTTCTCAGATCCAGAGCTAAGAGATGAACTAAAGCCTTATGAAGTAGGAGTACTAATTCTGATTCCTCCAGAATTCATTTGCATCTTCTGTCTTATAATCTCAACACGATGCAGATTCCAGCCTTTTGGAGCTAATACCATACAAGTCTATGGACATTCTGCTCTCATGTCTGAGCCTCAGGCATCAGCTGAATACACTGGGTCTCAGCTGTAGACCCAGAATACACTGGGTCTCAGCTGGCTACAACCACAAGCTCTGGATAAGGCCTTTGACAGCTTCTTATTTACCACAAACTTGTGTCATAACCACTTCCCTGTGTGCAATGTTTGCTCCTGCATGCCACACCTAGCTATCCCCATTAGCTGGAATAACCCTGAAGAGCCCCGCCAGGAGAAGGGACTTCCTATACAGACATTATATTCCTTCTTGCCTCAGAGTGGTTTTCAGCAATGTGTATCATTTCTATGAGTTATTAACATCGACACAAAGCTCAAATACAGAATATGTCATTTGCTATCTTCATCTTGACTTTGTGGCCAACTTCATTTCTTTGTCTTTTCACTACCTAAGCCTATCACTGTTGTGCAACACAAGTCTCCTGTCACGGTCTTCTGATAACTTAAGTTGCCCTAATGGCCTTCCTAAACACCCTCTGTAGTACAATCTGTTCCTCTTGGCACTCACAAGCACCACCAGCTTCTGTGGGTAGAGTCTGTTTGTTATCCTTCCTGGCACTGTCATCATGCCCCAGTGATGGAGTTCATTGCCCCAGTGTTCCGTGGCTGTCACCACATGAGAGAGGAGCTGTATGAGGTGCAGCAGGATGTCCATCCAGACGGCAGTCTGATTATCACCACATCCCAACTACAGCCCGAGCAACTTGTGAAAGTGCCATCTGAACACGTTGGCAGGATTATGCACTCCTAATTTGAGAATACAGTGCAGACCAGCAAAGAGCCCTAGAGTGAGGCACAGCCAAATGGCTTTGCTCCTCATAATAAGATGACAAATCTATACAGTGGGCATCAGGCCATTACTAATGCTGCTCTTGGATGGAGTGCATTTGAAAACAATACCAACAATAACTTCTATTCTACAATTTGTCAAATGCAGCAGGTACTGTGTAACCAGCCAGTACAGGTGCCCAGCTAACACCATAGGGCTTACAACCAAAGAAGACATAAAAGTCTACCACCACAACCAAAATGTCTTCTCAACAAGTCCAAAGAAGAAAACCAGATTTTGTAAACCCATTCTTAGTAATGATGTTAAAATGATCCAAATGACTTTTACCTCTCGCTCTGGTTTTCCTATTGAGCCTCACACCTCTATTAAATTATTCTTTTGAATTATTTTATCAGTCATTAGTGTGATTTTCTCTGCCCTTTCACGGTGTGCCAGCATGGGAAAGGCAAAGACCATAACTGATTTCTTTTGATCCTCAACCTCCAACCTTCATGTAGCCCTTTGTTCACAGTCACTAAATGTGTGACTGACTAAATTACAGCTCTAAAATTTTATGACCATTTTAAACAAATAAAAAATTCCTATTTCTTCCAACGTCTTTCATATATTTACAATAAATATCCACCAGCAGCTTTTGAAGGGTTATATAATATTAGAGATATAAAAGCCTTGGGTATCATCTAATCCCATCCCACAACCATTTTGGTGAAGGAAAAGAAAGTACCAAAAGTTGAAGGAACTTTTCAAGGTAATGGGTCTTTTTATGGCACAGCCGTAATGAAACCCCGGTCTCATTTTTCCCAGCCATGCTCTGTACACTCACTGCGCTGTGATTCTTCTGAGCTGGTTGCCATAACTCTCTCCATCACGCTGCACTTAGCTTGGTTTCTTGGACTCCTAACTTATAAATGTGCATAAAATTGATGATATTTCTTTCCCACTAATGTTCCATCAGCATCCAAAGCTATAGCTTTATAAGGTAAACTCATAGACATCTTCACCCCCAAATTTCTAAGCATCTTAAGGCTGTGACAAAAGAAATATCATCTGTCTTCAATAAACAAAGGTCCTTGATAAAGACTAGCCATTCAGAAAAACGTCTCTGGCTGGGCCACTCTACTTGGCATTATTCAAACTGTAGCCCTTCAGGGGTGTGTGGACTTAGCACTTGTTCAGCCTCAAGGCAGTTACCAACAGGGTACTTGTGCCAGTGTCCATAGTGATGGCAAGAGGTTTACGAAGTTCTTTCCTTTGGTCTAGGAAGGATTTTATACTTGAGAACTGAAAGGGAAGGACACTTAGAAGAATGTCTTGTTTGGAACACGGTTGAACACAAAAACTAGGAAAACCTCCATTTGAAATCTGAACAATAGGATAAGGATTAATTTATAACATTGATTATCAACCCTGACTGCAGAGTGGAAATCAAAAGGGAACTTCTAAAATTACCAATACCTGGGCCCACTCCAGACCACTTAAATCAGAATTTCAGGGGGCTCGGAATAGGCATTACAACATTTCAAAGCTCCCCAAGGGAAGAACTGTGCTGTCAGAGCTGAGATAGCTAAACTGCGCCTTGGTTATCCCTCTATGTTCATGCCCTTGTTCATCTGTTCACATCCCTTTTTTCACCATCCAACATGCTTGGGTACTAAGAAAGTTACCTCTTTTAGTAACAGAGGCTCATTAAAGCATTTAAGAGGGCAAGGGAGTACTTCATAAGGGCAATGAAGTAGATATCTTCTAGGAAAGCATATCAGAATCTCATTGGGAGGGAAAAGCTAAGAAAACTTGTGTAGGTTGAAAAATCTCTGCAGCTATTTCTCATCTCCAACTCCTTTGATGGTCACAGACTTTTATCAAGATTTTTTATTTCTCCTTGGTAATACAGAAGTAACGTCTAATTCCACATGACATCATTCTGTATTAAATAAGGGTCCTTGCTTTCTTTGATGCCCATCTTCAGATTAAGTCTGGTTTTATTGCTTTTGGCCAAAATTTGTTGCAGAACTTACACAGCAAAAGTGTTCTGTAACCTTATCTTTCTGATGAATTACAACTTGAGAGTGTGTATCTAAGAATGCTAAAAAAACAGAAAAATAATATTTTAGAGGCAATTCTAAAAATACATTATTACATGTATTATATTGTCATGTCTAAAATAGCTTTAGCTCTCATTTCTAAACAGTCATTTCAAATATAGAGCACTGATCCCAAGTAAATATTAATTGAAACTTATTTGAAAAACATCTGACATGGATCCAAGCAGATTAAATGAGGAAAAAATATATCCAGGAACTGCTTCATCAAGCCTCCAAATGCAGGAGCATTGGCTCAAGGAAGATGGCCAACTGGTCAAAAAAGCTTGAGTTTGAGAAGACTCGCTGTATTCAGAGAATCTAAGCTACTATGATCATTTTGATTCTCAAGTACCACCTTTCTGGAGGTCTAGCGGGAAATAGTTTATGTTAAATGAAAATATCAATCCACAAAGAAAAATAATAATCAATGCAACCATCAGAAGTGAACAAGCAATTTAAGCACTCTTCTTTTAAAATAGGGTGAGCATTTCTTGTACAATTATCTTTCTTCAATTAGTACCTTTTATTATGGGTTTATGGTAGATTTTCTTTTCAAAGGCAAGATAAAATATAAAAAAAAAGTGACTTTAATCTTACTAGACTGGTTTTGTTGTTGTTGTTAAATAGTGCTTTAAGAATTCAAAGGTTAACTTGAAAAGTGGGAAACAAACTACTAACAAAATATTTAACTTATTTAGTACAAGGAAATGGTCTGTTTAACTAGAAAAAATATATATATATAAGCATTCAAACTTCGCTCTGTCTTCAAGGTGATGGATATTCTAATTACCCTGATTTGATCATTTACACATTGTATGCATGTGTCAAGATATCACTCTGTATCCCATAAATATATACACATTTTATGTGTCAACTAAAAAAGGAAACACTTGATAACAAACAAACAAACAAACCAAAAGCACATATATCAGGCAACTACCTCGAGATGGGCTTTGACTCAGTAATGGAACTCATATGTTCTCTCAAGAAGTTTATATCAAGTGTCATTTCCTCAAGCAAGACTTCAATACCCTGCAGGCCAGATTAAGTTCTTGTAACTCTCCCTACAGCACCCTGTTCTTCTCTTTTATATAACTTTGTAAAGACGCCTCTGAGTAATTTGTTGTATAATGAATCAATATCTATCTTCTTCAAGAACATTAGCTTCATCGGGGAGATCACTGTATTTTGTTCACCAATGAATCTCCAGAAGTTCCAACAGTGCCTGGCACAGAGAATGTGTTCGATAATTATGTATAGAATGACTAAACAAATGAATATCAATAAAAGAGAGTAGACAGTGGCTCACACCTGTATTCCAGCACTTTGAGAGGCCGAGGCATGACTATCACTTAAGGTCACAAGTTCAAGTCTAGACTGGGCAGTGTAGCAAGACCTCATCTCTACTAAAAGTAAAAAAGAAAAAAAAATGGGTATGGTGGCACGCACGTAGTCCCAGATACGTGGGAGGCTCAGGTGGGAGAATCGCTCGAGCTTGGGAGGTCAAGGCTGCAGTGAGCTATGACTGTGCCATTGCACTCCACCCTGGGTGACAGAGTGAGACTCTGTCTTGAAAAAAAGAAAAAATGAGTGAGAAACTAAGAAAATAATAAGGAGGCATGCAAGAGAGATAAGGTAAGAAACCAGAAAGATGGCTATGTGTCTAATTGGTAAGGGAAATATTCATGGAGTGGAAAGATTTCTTTTTTTCAGAATCACACATTGTTAAATTGTGTCTTTAAAAAGGGTAATGAGTTATTTTTAGACAGCTTGATTGATGTATACCTGATTTTAAAAATAGATATGTTTATGAGAGGGATTGATTCATGTTCTTTCTATGTGATCTCTGTCTCCTATTGCTCACTCGTTGAGATTGCTGGAATTCTAACAGTTTTACCTTCTATAAAAATCTCCAGTAAAGTAATTACAAAAAAAATAAAAATAAAAATAAAATAAAATAAAATAAAAATAGATATGTTTCATATATACCATTTGATGAACTTTGAACTTATGCATGCACCCATGATACCATCACCTCAGTCAAGGTAATAAATACATCCATCACCTCCAAGTTCCCTGTGTTTGTGTGTGTGTGTGTGTGTGTGAGACAGAGAGAGAGCAAGAGAGAAACAGTTAATATCAAGATATTCCCTCAAAATTTTAAGTGTATAATCCCTATTACTATAATACCAACAGTATAGTATTGTTGATATGTATTGTGTTGATCGGCAGATCTCTACATCTTATTTTGTTTGCATAATTGAAACTTGATACCCATTGAGCAACAAACTTCCCAATATCCCCTCCCCTCAGCTCCTGGATGGGGATTTCTTAAAGATCTTTCTTTATTGTTTATAATATTCTTATTGAAGTATAATTGACATATAATAAACTGCATATGTTTAACGTGTACAATTTAATAAGTTTTGACATCTGTGTATACCAACGAAGCCACAGTGATAATCAAGATAGTCATTATCTCAAATAATTGTCCTTGTGACCCTTTGTAATTTCCTCTTCCTGTCCTTCCCTGGGTTCTAGTCTCCAGGCAATCACTGACGTCTTTTCCGTAACTCTGGATTAGTCTGCATTTTCTGGAATGTTGTATGAATGGAATCATACAGCATGTACTTTTTTGTCTGGCTTTTCTCACACAGCATAATTATTTTAAAAATTACTACTGTTGTTGCCCATATTAATAATTTATTCCTTTTTATTACTGAGTAGTATTACATTATATGGCTACATCACAATTGATTTACATTTACCTGTTGGAGGATATTTAGGCTGCTTCCAATTTTAGCTATTACTAATCAAGTTTCTATGAATAACTGTATGTAAGTCATGTGTGGATATATGCTTTCATTTCTTTTGCATAAAAAACTCAAAAGTAGAATGGCTGAATGTTAGTATATACACATACGTATATACATACACATGTATGTATACAAAACATGTGTATGTGTACACACATGTGTGTATATATGTGTATACACATGTGTGTGCATAAATATGTATTATATATTTGTATAATTAAATATTTAAGAAAGTTTATTAAAATAGTCATTTCATTTTACATTTCCAATCACAATTTGTAACAGTTCCAGTTGCTCCACATTCTCACAAAACTTCTTGTGATCAGTTTCCTGAACTGTACACATGATAGGTATATGGTGGTATCTCATGGTTTTAGTTTGCATTTTCCTGCTAACTAATGATGTTGGGTGTCTTTTCATGTGCGAATTTCCATCCATAAATTTTTGGTGAAGAATCTCCAAATATTTTTCTCCCTTTTTTATTATTTTTATTTCTTATTGAGTTTTGAGAGTTCTTTATATATTTGGGAAACAAGTCTTTTATTAGACAAATGATTTACAAAATGTACAATTAATCTTATTTGCTTTTTGTTCTCTTAACAGTGTCTTTTGATGAGCAGGAGTTTTTAATTTTTGTGAAACTGGAGTCATGGCTTAAACACTGAAGAAGCTGTGGAGAATTTTGCCTGGCTGGGTAGTTGTTTGCTTTTTGATTTACCAAAATGTAGTGAAGCCATTGCTGAAACTTGAATCTGCATCACTAGGCACCACACTTCCCTCTCAGAGTTACTTTTCAAACTAGAAAAGTAGAGCAATGATCTCTCTAAGGCATTGTCCTGTGTACACTTCCTGAGCCTGAACAACATGCTAGTATTAGGCATTCACTTCTGAATGGACAACCTGTCTCAGAAGACCACTATTCACTCAAGTGCGTTACTTATTTTCAGCTCCATATCTCCGCAGGTTTAATGGTGAAAATCCAATAAGAAATATGGTTTAGGAAGAAGTTGCCACCTTTGTAGTTCTGTAGACTTAATGTGGACTACAGAAAATCTATTCCCTAGGCATTTGGCTAATTGAACACTGTCATCAAGGTTAGCATGTCCCTTTGTTCCCGCAAAATCAGTCGGAATAAGCCATTAACTTTCTATTAAACTAGCATTAGTACATTCAGTGTGTTGATCCCCTTCAGATAGAAAATTTATATGCAATAAATAATTTAACATTGAAATTTACATTACACAGAAGTTTCCTGGTGTGATATCAGGGATTATTATCTGGAACAAATTATAGGCAAAACAATTTTTTGCACAATAGCCATACACCAAAAGTAGAATTTGAAAATTACCATTAAACCAACAAATCCTAAACTGACATTAGACACTATTAATTCAGAAGAAAAAAATATTCAACTCTCTTATTTAAACATTGACACAAAATTGTACGTTATATTTGGAAAATATATGTTTTCTGAAATTGAAGGAAAGCCAATAACAAGGAAAATCTTCACGAAGTCTTTAAAATATATTCATTTAAAACTAAGTATGCCCCTTTAGCAGTATTTCTGACCTTGCTTGTGAAGACAGCATCATTCCAGATTAAAACAAAAGAAGAGATTCAGCATTAGAATATACATCAGAAAAATGTGTAATAATCTATGTCAGAGGAAGAGAAAAAACATAGATGTTACTAGAAGAATAAAATATATATACCTTTCTAGATTTAGAATTATATGGCTTTATATTTTCTTTTCATCTCAATATATTTTCTTTCCTAATAGGAATCCTGCTAAAAATATCAACTACAATCGGAGACAATATATGGTAATGAAGCTAGATTCCCAGAAGTGTCTTCTAATCTATGACTGCTTCTTGAATAAGAAAATGAGAGAGGAAAATGCATTATTGCCACATTAAGCAATTAAGGAAATATCAAATTGGAGTGTGCAAAGAATGTTAACAGTTGGCATAGTAAAATTTTCTCTCTGTCTTGAGTCAAGCATCACTCACTATATTCACAATACTTTTTAAATAACATCAGTACAACTTTCCTCTCACCTTTCAAAGGTGAGAAGCACCTTTCTGATTTGACACATTGATGCCTAGTTCTTGGTGGAAGTGGAAATAGTTTTCTTTTTTTTTTCACTCTCTAGGTCCAGGAGAAAGTGTCACTTCCACCAAGAACTAGGCTACATTTGCTCAGATCTGGCAGATAATTTCTTGCCAAGTCACAGAATTCACCCACAAAACAACTTCCAGAAAAATCAGTGCATCAATGTGTCAAATCAGAAGTTATGGGCCAGGCTCCATGGCTCATGCCTGTAGTCGCAGCTACTCAGGAGGCTGAGGCAGGAAAATAACTTGAGTTTCGTAGTTCAGGACTACAGTGAGCCATCATGGTGTCACTGCACTCCAACCTGGGCAACAGCAAGACCCCATTTCTAAAATAAAATTTAAAAAAATAAAAAGCTGTGTTCTGACAGCTGTGTAATATGTCACCAGCATGGAAACCAAGAAACCTGGGTTCTGGTCACTAATTATCTCTGTCAGGTAACCACCCACAACATAAAAGAGTCACCTTGGAAGACATCATCTGAGTAGAGTGAGACAGATTTATTTTCCTCACCTCCTCCAAAAATCTTAGAACTGAAATCAAGTTGGAAGTGGGGCTCTGGTGGGTGCTGATCCTTCTGACTGCAATAACAAAAGCATCACAAAATCCCAGGTTATCCACACTCCTTTCTTCACAATCCCTGATTTGGCAAGGATCACTTGAGGCCTCTATGTGCTTTCTCTTAGGAAGACTCCTTTGGGTCTGAAGTCTCAGGCTGAGCCAGGACCTGGACATGGGGTAACATAGTAAGGAGCCGGATCTGGTTCTGACATTAGGAAGAAAGTTAATGGCGAGAAATATTTGGCAGTATTTCTGCTCTCATTAAATAATTACTATGCGTATTTTTCAGAGGACAAAGATATTGCAGGAATGATGTAAATACCTTTGAAGTAGGGACATCAAATAGCCACTAAGAGTGTCATGAGATGTCACATGGAAATAATGACATAATGTTGGGAGAAAACTTTGAAATGCATGAATAGTAATAGCAATCAACATTTCTGTGAGATTTTTACAGCTTAGAATGCATTTACCCTTCCTCTTCTGCAAAACAGTGATGATAATGTTGCCTATACAATAGAGTTGCAATTAAATTAAGTCAGTTAAAACTTGTAAAATTCCTGGAACACTGCTTAGTACAGCCAGTATTATTATATAAGTATTATGCATGATAATATTATTGCTGCCATTAATATTAGCTGTTTTTATACTCCCATACAAGATTATTATGCCAGTACTACAGATGAGAAAACTGAAATTTTCTAATTGTGGGTTTTCTGTTCTTTCTGATATACCATGCTGTTAATATTAGCTATTATTACTATTACTATTACTAATATAGTTAATATTCTTTTAGTGCTAAAATGTGTCTAGCAGAGAGCTAAACCTTCCATACATGTTAGCACATTTAATTCTTGCGACTATCAGATTGGGTAGATTTATCTGTATTTTATTAATGAAATGACTGAAGCCCAGAAAAGCTAAACACACTAATCAAAATTACACAACTTAGGATAAGTTGAGCAGGGATTTGAACACACATCATGTTACTTAAAAAGCATAAATTCTTAACTATTCTTACTACCGTCTCCTATTCTGTTACAACCACACTAGGTTTGTCAGTTATTCAGTTCAATCGCAATTGACACATGGATCAAATTAATGGGGGGTTGTAGAGGACCTCATATTCTTTCTCTTGTCTAGAGTCTAATTTAACAAAAAAAGAAACTGATTATTATGGCACTGTCTTCAAAAGTCACTTATCTTTAAAATATCAGTCCTACTCTTTGACATTTAACTCTTACTTTGCTGGGGTGTGAGGTGGGGGAAGTTGTCCTGTGTGTGGTAGGGTATTAAGCAGCACCCCTATCCTGTATCCACTAAACAGAGCACACCACTATACGCAGCAGTGAAAGCTAAAAGTGTCTTCAGATATTGCCAAATGTCCCCTAGGGACAAAACTGTCTGATGTTGAGAATCACTGATTTCCTTGTGAAGATGTTCATATTTCTTAGGAGGTGATACACTTTATTCAGTAACAGGGATTTAAACCCATATCACAAGGAAAATTTGGGTCTAGGTTAATTTGGTGAAGATGAGAAATGTCAGCACAGAGAGGACTGCCTGGAGGTCACAGAGACACAGAGACAAACTTCAGCTTAAATCAGTTCAACAAACATTCACCAAGTGCAACCAGGCTCTGGGCTATGCTCAGGAGCTGTAGGAAAGAACCTCACAACCCTGACCTTCAGGACCCAGCAGTAGGTATCTCCTCCTCAAAGTTTTGCCTGAGGCTAGCTCTGCCACAGTGAGACCTTTCCCAGATGGTTAATTCCTGTGATTTTAATTTAATGCCTCTCCATTTATTCTCTCTTCTCTCTTTCTGCAGTTACCTGGAAGATGGGACCTGGATTTAAAATTTTAATAGAAAGGCAGAGAGTAAAAGTCCATGTTCCTTGAGGTCAGAGCACAGGTTATTTCTAACTTCAAAAGCATAGAACTCTACTTGGATAAAAACAAAAAGTTCCTCTAAGGCCAAAACCTTGGCATTCTAAACGTGTTTCCCCTCCCAAGGTTTCTGCAGCTGTTTCAGGAGTTCTTTAGGGTTTTGTTGGTTATTTCTGGGTTTTAGAAAATATTGTTTTTAATAAGCTTATGTTTTTTGTTGTTGTTGTTCTTTAGAGAAACACCATATGAGTTCAAATCCTGGCTGTGCCACTTACTATTTGTGTGTCATTGGATTGATTCCTCAGACTTTGTGTGCCTCAGATAAATGTTTAGATTTAGGAGAAATAAAGGTGCCAACATCATCATGCTAGTTGTAAAGATTAAATCAGCTAATATTTATTAAGCATTTAGTGTAGTTCCTGGCACATAATAAGTACTCAATAAATTTTAGTCGTTAATATTAATAGCCAACATTCTAGCATCCATCATGTGTCTGCCTCTGTGCTAGACATGTTAGATTTGCTATCTTTTTTTAAACCCTTACAGAAATCCTATGATGTGAATATTACCATCTTTACATTGTTATAGATGTAAAACCTGAGATTCCAGAAGATAAATCACCTGCCCATAGTTAGTAAATGTCATAGTAAATTTGCCCAAAGTCTTAGTAAATAAATTCAAAGTCCTCATCCTTAGTTCAGACTCAGTAAGTTAACAATAATTAAACATGGAGGAAGAGATAACAACTAAACATTAGTCATAGAAATGCAGAGGGTGGTAAACATAAAGGTTAAGAACAAAGTCTTTAGAGACAAGAAATCCTAGATGCTGGGCAGGCTTCTCTCATAAATGTTTTCGGTTTTGTTTTTGACTCCTGAAGAGGTACACTTCAGTTCTTTGGAAAGTTCAGTTATGAGGGAGAATATGCAGTAAAAGATACTAGGCAAAGAGTTACAAAGATCTTTAAAAAAAAAAAAAAAACTCTTCACCTATTTATCCCTTCAATGTGTATATATAGTCATTACCATTATAGGTTAAGTTGTGGCTCCCAAAACCCATATTTTAAAGCCCTAACCCCTGGTACCTCAGAATGTGACTTTATTCAGAAAAAGGATTGTTTCAGATGAAATTAATTAAGATAAGATCATAATGGAGTGGGGTGGGTTTCTAATCCAATATGACAAGTATCCTTTTACAAAGGAGAAATTTGGAGACAGACAAGCATGAAGGGAAAATTAGGCGAAGAAACACATACACAGGGAGAAGATGGCTGTCTACAAGCCAAGGAGAGAGGCCTGAAACAGATTCTTCCCTTACGACCATCAGAAGGAACCAAACTTACTCACACCTTCATCTCAGACTTCTAGTCTCCAGAACTGTGAGGCAGCTGTCCTCCATGCAATGACTCAGCATTTTAGGGTACATCTGTCTTGCGGCACCTCCATGCCAACACACTACTTTAAGATTTTCCATTTTCTCTTTATGGGAAGAGAGCCCTGAAGAGCCTCACCCTGGAAAATAAGTGTCATTTCTGCTATCGGCTAGACCATGCCTTTTCTAACCTCAAGAGGTTTGGTAAAGATAGGCATCCTATGTCCAAGAAGGGCAGAACAACTAACAACACCCACTATAAAACAGTTACATGCTTAGTACTACAGATATGAAAGTTTAAAAAGCAGATAGAATCCTTACCCTTACGGGAAGTATGATATAAAGGAGGAAGCACAACTGATACATAACACAAATACAGGCAAATAATAACGGTATAAATAAGTAAATAAATAATTAACACAGATTTTTTTTAATGCAGAAACAATTCAAATGGTGACAAGTGCCTTGAAAGAAACTAACAGTGCACTTGATAATGAATAGCAGAGCGGAAGAAACATAACAGACACAGCTATCTGGGGACGCTTTCAAGACGAGACTTGATGGATAAGGAAGAGCTAGCTATGCAAAGGACAGAGAGCAGAGTCCTCCAAGAATACACCTTTTCATGTTATAATATCAATACTATTTTTTTTAGATGGAGTTTCACTCTTGCCACCCAGGCTAGAGTGAATGGTGTGATCTCGGCTCACTACAACCACTGTGTCCCCAGTTCAAGCGATTCTCCTGCCTCAGCCTCCTGAGTAGCTGAGATTACAGGCGCTCACCACCACACCTGGCTAATTTTTCTTTTAGTAGAGACAGGGTTTCACCATGTTGGCCAGGCTGGTCTCAAACTTCTGACCTCAGGTGATCCACCCGCTTTGGCCTCCCAAAGTGCTGGGATTACAGGCATGAGCCACTATGCCTGGCCAATATCAATACTTATATAGTGCTTGTGTGCCAGGAGCTATTCTACATTCTCTAGATATAGATATATATTTAATAGCATTTTATAGATAAGGAAAGAGATGTTGAAGTGAAGTGACTTGTTCAAGGTCACACAGCTAGTAAGCAGGAGAGCAAAGATTCAGACTCCAGCACTTTGGTTCTACAGTCTGTGTGCTTCGCCACTAAGCCTGCTACCTACGGATATGAAGGACTCAACTTGTTTAAGGAACTTAAAGAAGAATGGTATGGAATAAGAGAGTGAAGAAAAGAATGGCTTGAGGGGCCTTAGAGAGTAGGTAAGCAGACACTAGATATTGCACTACCTTATATGCCTTATAAAGGGTTTAAATTTTATCCTGAAATGCAATTTGCAGCCACTTAAGTGTTTCAAGAGCTGTGAAGTGAAATGATTTACACTTTACAATACTACTGTACCAGGAAAATTAGATTAGGTCTAGACTGAAATCCGGGAAGCCTCTATATTAGCTAAAAAGATACTTTGTATGAGTTCTCTATTGTTTCTGTGACAAATCAGGCAAAATTTAGTGCTTAAATAACAGATTTAAAACTTCACAGTTCAACATCAAACAGATTTCAATGGTCTAAGATGAAGTTATGGGATCTTGTTCTGGAAGCTCTAGGAAAGAACAATTTCTTGAATGTTCCTGTTCTGTAGAGGCTGCCTGTTTCCCTTGGCTCATGGTCCCCTTCCTCCATCTTTGAAGCCATCAAGGTCCCTACTACTTCTCTGATTCTCTTTCATGTTTAATAACCCTTGTGATTACATTAGGCTCTCCCAGATAATACATGGTAATCTCTCTACTTTAAGGTCAGATGATTAACAGCCTGAATTTCATCTTCAGCCTTAGTTCCCCTTTGCAATGTAGCCTAGCATATTCACAGCTTCCTCGGGATTAGGATAGATACCTTTTAAAGCCATTATTCTGTCCACGGCAGACTTTTAGACTATCAACAATGGCCTGACTTAATAAACAAGGTATCATCTTATAATGATATTCTTTGCAACCATTTAAAACAAAAATGTTTATGACATAAAATGATAATATTAAAAGATTTATACGATAAAGTGCAATATAACGTGAACTCTACCATCTCCCACGCCTGGATTTCCTCCAGATAGGTCAATAGGCAATAGGAAGGACAGGTAAGGAGATGTTTGCTTTATGCTCAGTGAAAACACCAGGAGGAAACAGTAGCATATCAATGCTCTGAATGTCACCAGCCTGACACCTTCAAACTCAATTCTTCCCCACAGGACCTCAGTCATTATCCTCTACACAGACTGTCCTCTAATTCCTCTCCCTCTTATAGTCTCAAGAATTTCAAGTCTGCCTGTTCTTTCCTCCTTTACTGTATCTATGTTTCCAGTTTGATAACTAAAAATAAACTCTTCTTAATGAGTAATTTATGGTTTCTTGGACTCTATTGATTCAACGCCTTCAGGTTCTCACAACAAAATATAAAATTTAAAACAGTATATTTCCTAGTGTGTATCACCACCTACGGAACCATCTAGAAGTGCATTTGCCAAAACATTAATTAATATAAGTATCAATAACTCCTATTATAATACATATGTTTTTCCTCTGATCAAGATCATTCATGCTTCTTGCCTATTTTATGCACTGGACAATATCCTCAGGCATGTGAAAAACACAGACTCTGATTAAATAAATCAATCTATGTGGAAAGTGGATAAAATTACCATCAACAGATCAACAGGACTCCAACAGCACCAAAATAGAGGAAAAATAGTTCATTTTGCCTCACTCACTTTCTGAGGAAGACTGTACCTCATTGATTTTTCTCTCCTCATTGACTAATGTCTGCCTGATCATTTAATTTGAAGTTGTGGAATTAGGGATTGTGCATCTGTTCTTATTTTACGTACTCACTTCCCCCCAACCTTCAATTTCTTAACATTAATCCTTTATTTTACAGCAACCATAACTGCCACCTGGCACCTGAAGCATGGAGTTTACCAATGTTTAATGGAGTTTTTAATGCAGAGTCTGCAAAATAATTTTGAAAACACAATACATATGTATAAATGCTTCTTGACCCTTTGTCCTAAGTATAGAGCATTTCCAGAAATTCCTTATTTTTTTAGATAGAAGTTAGGCATATAGGCTTTTGCATTTTAAAGATTTTATGGAAAGATACCAGAATAGTATGCATATTTGGGCAAGAAAAATAGGTTATAATAGACTACAAATGGGTGACATTTATTGTCTCTGAAATGTGGTTATAAGAATATTCTTAGCAAAATGACCTCCAGTTTTCCCCAGCTTTATTAAGCTATAACTGACAAATAAAAATTGTACGTATTTATAGTATACAATGTGATATTGTCATACACACACACTCATTGTCAAATGATTAAAATAAGCTAATTGATATATCCATCACCTAATACACTTACCAGTTTTTGTTGTGAGACATTTAAGATCTACTCTTTTAGCAATTTTCAAGTATAAAATATAAAGGCACACCTTATTTTGTTGCACTTAACTTTATTGTACTTTGCAGATATTGCAAATTTACAAATTGAAGGCTTGTGGCAACCTTGCATTAAGCAAATCTATCAGCACCATTTTTTCGACAACACGTGCTCATTTCAGTTCTCTGTGTCACATTTTGGTAATTCTCACATATTTCAAATATTTTCATTATTATTATATCTGTTATGGGTGGCACCACAAACCATGCCCATATAAAACAGAGAACTTAATCAATACATGTTATGTGGGTTCTGAATACTCTACTAACCTGCCACTTCCCCTTCTCTCTTCCTTTCTATGGGTCTTCCTGTTCCCTGAGACACAACAAAAATTGATATTATGCACATTAATAGTCCTATAATGGTTTTTAAGTGTTCCAGTGAAAGGAAGGGCCACACATCTCTCATTTTAAATCAAAAGCTAAAACTTATTAAGCTAAATAAGAAAGTCATTTTGAAAACTGAGATAGGCCAAAAACTAAGCCTCTTGTGCCAAAGAGTTAACCAAGCTGCAAATGCAAGGAAAAGGTTCTTGAAAGAAATTTGACAGTGCTACTCCAGTGAACACACAAATGATAAGAAAGCAAAACATCTTATTGCTGATATGGAGACAGTTTGAATGGTTGGAATGGAAGCTCAAATCAGCCACACTATTCCCTGAAGCCAAAGCCTAATCCAGAGTAAGGCCCTAACTCTCTTTAAAGAGGTGAGGAAGCTGCAGGAGAAAAGTTGGAAGTGAGCAAAGGTTGATTCATGGGGTTTCAGGAAGAAAGCTTTCTCCATAACATAATAGTGCAAGGTAAAGCAGTAAATGCTGATGTAGACGCTGTAGAAATTATCCAGATGATTTAGCTAAGATCATTAAAGAAGGTGGCTAGACTAAACAGATTTTCAATGTACTTTCATAGCTAGAGAGAAGTAAGTGCTTGAATTCAAAGCTTCAATAGACAAGCTGACTTTATTACTAGGAGCTAATGCAGTTGGTGATTTTAAGTTGAAACCAATGCTTACTTACCATTCCAAAAATCCTAGGGCCCTATATTTAGAAAAACCCATTGTCTCAGCCCAAAATCTCCTTAAGCTGATAAGCAAATTCAGCAAACTCTCAGGACACAAAATCAATGTGCAAAAATCACAACCATTCCTATACACAAACAATAGACAAACAGAGAGCCAAATAATGAGTGAACTCCCATTCACAATTGCTATCAAGGAATAAAACTTATAAGGGATGTGAAGGACCTCTTCAAGGAGAACTATAAACTACTGCTCAAGGAAATCAGAGAGGACACAAACAAATGGAAAACCATTCCATGCCCATGAAGAGGAAAAATCAATATTGTGAAAATGGTCATACTGCCCAAAGTAATTTATAAATTCAATGCTATCTCAATCAAACTACCATTGACTTTCTTCACAGAATTAGGAAAAACTACTTTAAATTTCATATGTAACCAAAAAAGAGCCTGTATAACCAAGACAGTCCTAAGCAAAAAGAACAAAGCTAGAGACATCATGCTACCTGACTTCAAAGTATACTACAAGTCTACAGTACTCAAAACAACATGGTACTGGTACCAAAACAGATATATACACCAATGGAACTGAACAGAGGCCTCAGAAATAACACCATACATCTACAACCATCTGATCTTTGACAAACCTGACAAAAACAAGCAATGAGGAGAGGATTCCTTATTTAATAAATGGTGTTGGGAAAACTGACTAGCCATATGCAGAAAACTGAAACTGGATCCCTTCCTTACACCTGATATAAAAATTAACTCAAGATGGATTAAAGACTTAAATATAAAACCCAAAATCATAAAAACCCTAGAAGAAAACCTCGGCAATACCATTCAGGACATAAGCATAGGCAAAGACTGCATGACTAAAACACCAAAAGCAATGGCAACAAAAGCCAAAATTGACAAATGGGATCTAATTAAACTAAAGACCTTCTGCACAGCAAAAAAAACTATCATCAGAGTGAACAGGCAACCTACAGAATGGGAGAAAAATTTTGCAATCTATCCATCTGAAAAGAGCTAATATCCAGAATCTACAAGGAACTGAAACAAATTTACAAGAAAAAAAAAAAAAAAACATCAAAAATGGGGGCAGGGGGAAGGATATGAATGGACAATTCTTGAAAGAAGACATTTATGCAGCCAACAAATACATTAAAAATAGCTCATCATCACTGGTAATTAAAGAAATGCAAATCAAAACCACAATGTGATACAATCTCACACCAGTTAGAATGGCAATCATTAAAAAGTCAGGAAACAACACATGCTGAAGAGGATGTGGAGAAATAGGAACCCTTGTACACTGTTGGTGGGAGTGTAAATTAGTTCAACCATTGTGGAAGACAGTGTGGCGATTCCTCAAAGATCTAGAACCAGAAATACCATTTGACCTAGCAAACCTATTACTGGGTATATACCCAAAGGATTATAAATCATTCTACTATAAAGACACGTGCACACGTATGTTTATTGCAACACTGTTCACGATAGCAAAGATTTGGAACCAACCCAAATGCCCATCAATGATAGACTGGATAAAGAAAATGTGACACATATATACCATGAAATACTATGCAACCACAAATGTATGAGTTCATGTCCTTTGCAGGGACATGGATGAAGCTGGAAACCATCATTCTCCGCAAACTAACACAGGAACAGAAAACCAAACTCTGCATGTTCAACTCATAAGTTGGGGTTGAACAATGAGAACACATGGACACAGGGAGGGGAACATCACACACTGGGGCCTGTCAGGGGTCAGGGGCTAGGGCAGGGATAGCATTAGGAGAAATACCTAATGTAGATGATGGGTTGATGAGTGCAGCAAACCACCATGGCATGTGTATAGCTATGTAACAAGCCTGAACGTTCTGCACATGTATGCCAGAACTTAAAGTATAATAAACAAATCAAAATTTAATAAAGAATTATGCTAAATCTATTCTGCCTGTGCTCTATTAAATGGAACAACGAGGCCTGGATGATAGCACATCTGTTTACAAAATGGTTTATTGAATATTTTAGGCCTGCTGTTGAAATCTACTTCTTAGAAAAAAGAAATTTCTTTCAAAATATTACTATTCATTTCATTGACAATGCATATAGCCACTCAAGGGCTCCAATAGAGATACCCAAGAAGATTAATATTGTTTTCTTGCCTGCTAACACAGCATTCATTCTGCAGCCTATGAATACAGGCATAATTTCAACTTTCAAGCCTTATTATTTAAGAAATGTATTTCATAAGGCTATAGCTACCACAGAGAGTGATTACTCTGATGGATCTGGGCAAAGTAAATTGAAAACTTTTTGAAAAGCAGCTGCCATTCTAGAAACCATTAAGAACATTTGTGATTCATGGGAGGATGTCAAAATATCGACATTAAAGTAAGTTTAGAAGGTGATTTTAATCCTCACAGATGGCTTTGAGGGGTTCAAGGCTTCAGTGGAGGAAGTCACTGCAGATGTGTTGGAAATAGCAAGATGAACAGAATTAGAAGTGGAGCCTGAAGATATGCCTGAATTGCTGCAATCTCATGATCAAACTTAAACAGCCGAGAGAGCTTCTTCTTATGGATGAGCAAAGAAAGTGGTTTATTGGGATGGAATCTACTCTTGGTGAATATACTGTGAACATTGTTGATATGACAACAAAGCAATTAGGACATTACATAAATTTAGTTGATAAAGTAGTGTCAGGGTTTGAGAGGGTTGACTCCAGTTTTAAAAGAAGTTCCACTGTGGAGAAAATGGTATCCAACTTCCTAACACGCTATGGAGAAATCTTTTGTGAAAGGGAAGAGTCAATTGATGTGGCAAACTTCATTGTTGTCTTATTTTAAGAAATTGCCACAACTACCCCAACCTTCAACAGCCACCACCCTGATCAGTTGGTAGCCATCAACATTGAGGCAAGACCCTCCACCAGCAAAAAAAAAATTATGATTTGCTGAGGATAAGATGATAGTTAGCATTTTGTAGCAATAAAGTTTGTTTTAATTAAGGCATGTACATTGCTTTTTAAACATAACGCTATTGCACACATAATAGACTATAGTTTAAATATAATTTTTATATGCACTGTGAAACCAGAATTTGTGGGACTCACTTGTGCTATTTGCTTTATTGCAGTGGTCTAGAACCAAACCCACAATACCTCTGAGATGTGCATGTATTATTATTAACCGTAGCCACATGCTGTACAACAGATCTCCCAAACTTACACATCCTATCTAACTGAAACTCTGTACACTTTGATCACCTTTTCCCTATTTCATTACCATCACCCACCCCTTCTCAGCACCTCGATACCACCATTCTGTTCTATTATTCTATGAGTTCAACTTTTTTACATTCCACATGTGAGATCATAGCAGCATTTGTCTCTCTGTGCCAAACTTATTTAACTTAGCATAATGTCCTCCAGCTTCATCCACTTTTAGCAAGTAACAGGATTTCCTTGTTTTATGAAGCAAAATAGTATTTCATTGTGTATATACATCACATTTTCTTTATCCGTTTTATCTGTTGATGAAAACAGGTTGATTCCATATCTTGGCAATTGTGAATAATGCTGCAATGAACATAGGATTACAAATATCTTTTGGACATAGTGGTTTCATTTTCTTCATAAAAATATACAGAAGTGGAATTCCTGAATCATATGGTAATTCTATTTTAAATTTTCTAACCAAAGTCCATATGTTTTCCATAATGGTTGTACTAATTTACATTCCCATCAACAGTGTACAAGAATTCGCTTTTCTCTACATCCTTGTCAACCTTTATTATCGTCGTTTGGGCAGCCATTCTGAAAGGTGTGAGGTGATATTTCACTGTGGTTTTCATTTGCATTTCACTGATGATTAGTGATGTTGAGTATTCTTTTCATATGATTGTTGGCCATTTGTATGTCTTCTTTTAAAAAGCGTTGATTCAAGTCCTTTATCCATTTTTAAATCAGGTTATTTTCTTGCTACTGCGTTGTTTTTGTTCCCATATAGTGTGAATATTAACCCCTTATCAAATATATGATTTAGAAATGTATGTTCCCCTTTTGAAGGTTTTCTCATTACTTTGTTGATTGTTACCTTTGCTATGTAGAAGCATTTTAGTTTGATGTAATCTCATTTCTCTATTTTTACTTTTGTTGCTGTGCTTCAAGGTCATCTCCAAAAATAGTCATTGTCCAGACCGGTATCAAGAACATGTTCTCCTATGTTTTCTTCTAGTTTACTTACTGTGTAAGACTTAAACTTAAATCTTCAAACCATTTTGATTTTATTCTTAGATATGGTGGGAGATGAGCTTCTAATTTCATTCTTCTGCCTGTGAATATCTGGTTTTCTAACACCATTTATTTAAAAGACTTATTTACTCATTGTGCATTCTTGGCTCCTTTGTTGAAGATGAATAGAACAAAAACGCATGAATTTATTTCCAGGGTCTCTATTTGGTTCTAATGATCTATATGTCTGTTTTTATACCAGTTCCATGTTATGTTGACTATTATATCTCTGTAGTATATTTGAATCATATAGTGTGATGCCTCCACCTTTGTTCTTTTTGCTTAAGATTGCTTTAGCTATTTGGGGTCTTTTGTAGTCCCATACTAATTTTAGATTTTTTTTTTTCTATTTCTGTGTAAAATGTTCTTGTAATTTTGATAGGAAGTGCATTGAATCTGCAGATCACTTTGGGTGGTATGGACATTTTAACAATATTAATTTTTTTCAATCAATGAACATGGGATATCTTTCATTTGATGAGTCGTCTTTAATTTTTTTATCAATATCTTATAGTTCAGTGAACAAATCTTTCATCTCCTTAAACTTATTCTTAAGTGTTTTTATAGTATTTTAAATTGGATGATTCTCTTCATTTCTTTTTCAAATAGGTTATTGTTGATGTATTCAAACACTACTGATTTGGTATATCGATTTTTGATCCTACAATTTTGCTAAATTCTTTTGTTAGTCTCTACAGGTAATTTTTTGTAATTGTGTGTTTTGATTCCTTTCTCTTAATCTTTTACATATCTGCCACAGATTTTTTCTTTGTGGTTACTATCAGGCTTACATTAAAGATCTTATAGTTTATGACAGTCTATTTTAAGCTGGTAACATTTTAACTTCAACCACATACAAAAACTGTAAAGTTTATTTCTCCCTTATTTTTTCTTATAGCTGTCACAATTTATGTCTTTATATATTAAGCATATCCATTAACAAATTACTATAGTTAAAATTATATTTAATATCTTAACATTCTTACCAGAGTTAAAAATGGTTTATGCACCACCATCACAGTTGTATAGTGTTGTGATTTTTACTGTTTATTTATTTTTAAAATGAGTTTTCCACTTTCACTTATTTTCATGTTGTTAGTTATCATCCTTTCATTTAAACTTGAAGAACTCCCTTTAGCATTTCTTGTAAAGCAGGTACAGTGGTGAAGAATTTTCACAGGTTCTTTCAGTCTGGAAAAGTCTTTACCATTCCTTCATTTCTGAAAGACAGTCTTGCTGGGCATAGTATTCTTGAGTGGCAGGGTTTTTTTTTTTTTTCTTTTTAAAATGTATATAAATTTATGAGATATCAGTGCAATTTTGTTAATATACATGGTACCCATTAAGTAACCTCTTATCATGAGTCTTCATCCTACTTTGTAACCTTTCCAAGTCTCCATTGTCTATCACTCCACCCTCTATATCTACATATACGTGTTATTTAACTCCCACTTATGAGTTGGCAATTTTTTTTCTTTAGTACTTGAAAGTCATCATACTACACTCTCCTGGCCTGCAAAAAAAATTCTGCTGAGAAATTCATGTATAGAATCTTATGATGATTCCCTTGTATGTGGTGAGTTGCTGTTCTCTTGCTGCTTTCAAAATTCTCTTTTTGTCTTTGATTTTAAAGAATTCCATTATAATGTGTCTCAGAAAAGATCTCTTTATATATTTAATCTTTCTGGGATCATTGGGATTCAGGAATATTGGTATTCTTTTCCCTCTTCAGATGTGAAATTTTCTCTGTCATTATTTATTTAATGACAAAAATATTACCTTCTTTTTATTTTTCTCTTTGCTCCCTCAGTGGCTCCCATAATGTGTCTATTGGTTGCTTGATGGTGCCCCATAAGTCCAATAAGCTTTCTTCACTCTTTGATTTTTTTATGCTCCTCTAATTAAAAAAATTCAAATAACCTCTCTCCAAGTTCATTGATTCTTTTTATTTTTGTTGAAGCTCTGTATGGAATGTTTCAGTTTAGCCATTGAGATTTTTAGCTCCAGAATTTCTTTTTGCTTCTTTTTTATAGTTTCTATTTCTTTGTTCAACTTTGCATATTGTTTGTGCATTGTTTACCTGATATCATGTAGTATCTATCTATGTTCTCCTGCAGCCGTCTTAGCTTTTTATTTTTATTTTTTATTAATTTTTTATTTTATTTTTCAGATGGAGTCTCCCTCTGTTACCCAGGCTAGAATACAGTGCAGTGGCACAATCTTAGCTCACTGCAACCTCCACCTCCTGGATTCAAGCGATTCGCTTGCCTCAGCCTCCCAAGAAGCTGGGGTTACAGGTGCCCACCACTACACCTGACTAATTTTTGCATTTTTAGTAGAGATGAGATTTTGCCATGTTGGCCAGGCTGGTCTTGAACTCCTGACCTCAGGTGATACACCTGCCTTGGCCTCCCAAAGTGGTGGGATTACAAGCATGAACCACTGTGCCCAGCCTTGCTTTAGCTTTTAAAGATGATTATTTGGAATTTTTATCAGGCAGCTCATAGATCTTCATTTTTTAAGAATTGGTTACTGATATGGTTTGAATCTGTGTAGCTGCCCAAATCTCATGTCCAGCTCTAATTCTTAACGTTGGAAGTTAGGCCTGGTGAGAGGTGATTGGATCATGTGGGCAGTTTCTCATGAATCATTTAGTACCATCCCTCTTGGTACTGTCCTCACTACAGTTACTAAGTTCTCATGAGATCTGGTCACTTAAAAGTATGTGTGTGACACCTCCACCCTCTCTCTCTCCTGATCCTGCTTCTGCCATGTGAGATGTCTCATTCCTCCTTTGCCTTCTACCATGATTGGAAGCTTCCTGAGGCCTCCTGAAAAGCAGAAGCCACTATGCTTCCTATACAGCCTGTAGAACCATCAGTCAATTAAGCTTCTTTTCTTTATAAATTACTCAGTCTCTGTTATTTCTCTATGGCATTGTCAGAATGGCCTAATATAGTTATCTGTGCTTTATTTTGTTCCTTTGGTGATGTCATGTTTCCCCGATTTTTAATGATCCTTATAGTCATTTGTTGATGTCTGCACATTTGATATAGATGCCTATTCAAGTCTTTACAGACGTGCTTCAGCATGAAAAGTCAGCTTATCCAGAGATTCTGGGTGGACAATCTGGCAGAACCTACAGACAGGCTTGCTGCTGGGGTCCTTGGGTAGGTTGACCTTGTCTCTGAATCAGGAAATGGGTGGGCCTAGTGCCTGAGTCCACTGGGTCTTGCCTGATGCCTGCGTCTTCAGGGTTGGGCCTATAGCATATTTCCACTAGACACTCCTGGAGTCTTGGAGTTTGAGTCTACCAAGGTAGCCCTGGATTCTCTCTCCACAGAAGCCACCCCGGATCCAGAGTCCGCTGGTGTGGATCTGTCCACTGGGTCTGCAGGGATGGTCTTAGAGCCCAGATCCATAGGGGCCAAACCAGCACTGGAGTAGGCCTTGATCCTGAATTCATGAAGGCCAGACTAGAGGCTGGCTGTGTGAATGTTAACCTGGAGCTCAGGACCATGGGGGTGATACTGGAGTCTGGGTTTTTAGGGGCCGGCACAATGCCAGGGTATATTGGTACAGGCCTGAAACCTGCATCTGCTGGAGCATGGAACCACAGGAACTTGCCTGGAGCCTAGGGCTACAGGTGCCAACCTAGCACTAGGTCAGCCTAGAGTGTGCATCCATAGGGGCCAGATTGCAGCTGGAGTTTGGGGCTAGAGGAACTGACGTGGTGTTGAGCTGGTCTGGAGCCTGAGGTGGGCCTGAAGACTTTGGCAGCTGGGGCTGGGCTCTGGGCTGGTGTTAGGGTAGACTCAGAGTCTGTTGTCACAGAGGCTGTCCTGGATTCTGGGTTCAGTCTGGAGCCTTGGGTGAGCCTGAATCCTGAGTCCAAACTCCAGAATCCCAAACTCTTGGATCCTGAGTCGAAACCTAAGACTCCAGGGGTTTGGGGGGGGTGTAGCTTTCTACTGGGTCTGCAGGGGAAGGCCTAGTGGGGGTGTCCAAGGGAGAGAATATAGTCGTAGGTTCTTAGTTTCTATTACTGGTTAGGCCAGCAAAGCCCTTTCCTCATGCCTCTTTTCTGTTTATCACTAGAGACAAACTAAAAACCATGGCTTCATGCTGCTAAGAGCTTAAAACAAAACATAACAGAACAACAACAACAAAGTAAGGCTGGTTGGACAAACTCGGCTAGAGCCTAGGTCTTTGTGGGGGTCAGATTAGATCTTGGTACTGGAGGGGCTTACCTGGTGCTGAAGCTGATCTGGAGCCTGGAGCCAAGGATGCCCAACTGGGGACTCAGACTGCAGGGCCTGCCTCAAGCCTGGGGCAGGCTTGAAGTATGCAGGGCCCACCATGAGATGTCGCATCAGAACAGGCCTGGAGGTTTAATCTGAAGGTGCCAGTCTGGAGCCTGGAGTGGTGGGGGCCAGTCTGGCACCAGGTTTCAAAAGGTAGGCCTGGTTCTGGTGTCCACAGCAAAACCAGATGCTCACTTCACTCTCCTTCCCCTACTCAGAGTGCCTATCTCTCTCCGTATTGTGCTAACTAGGTTTGGGGGAGGAGCCATGTGAAACCGCCCTTTCCACAATGTGAAACTAACCTTTCCATCCTTCAATATATCTTTTAAAAAATTTCTATGGCCGGGCACGGTGGCTCACGCCTGTAATCCCAGCACTTTCGGAGGCCGAGGCGGGCGGATCACAAGGTCAGGAGATCGAGACCACGGTGAAACCCCGTCTCTACCAAAAATACAAAAAAAAGTTAGCCGGGCGCTGTGGCGGGAGCCTGTAGTCCCAGCTACTCGGGAGGCTGAGGCAGGAGAATGGCGGGAACCCGGGAGGCGGAGCTTGCAGTGAACCGAGATAGCGCCACCGCACTCCAGCCTGGTGGACAGAGGGAGACTCCGTCTCAAAAAAAAAAAAAAAAATTTCTATGATACACCTAAGTGCTACAATCTCTCATCTGGATGCCTCAGCTCTTGTGAAGGTATTTTTGTGCATGGATAGTTGTTAAAATTAATGGTTCTGTGAGGGGACCAGCACTGGAAAGTCCTATTCTGCCATTTTGCTGATGTCAGTACAACCTGGCCTTCATTTTTTATTCTTTTTTGATAATTCTGAGGATCAGAGTTAGCTGAAAAAATCTTATATCTATTTAAAATCTTAGTCTTTGTTCCTAGTTATTTCTATCTAAAACATAGAATTGGTTTACCTTATATCTTTTTTAACATTTTAAACTTTTTCAAAAGTCAGTAAAAGTGCCAGAATAGTACATCTTACATGTGTCAGATTTACTCACTCCACAAAAATAGTATTGTGTACTCTTGTGAGCCAGGTACTCTTCCAAGTGTTGAGAATAAACAAAATAGACAAACAAGTAAGAGTCCTTGCCCCAAGGTACCTTATATTTGAGAGGTAAGGGATGTGAAATAAATAACACACTTGCAAATATGTAGACTGAATATAAAACAGTGAAAAATAAAACAATAAAGGTGATAAGAAATGCCAAAACTCAGGGGCAGAGTGAGAACCAAATGTTATATTTTGAGACACAATGATCACTGATAGGTTAAAAAAAATGGTTGGATGATTTCCCTAGTTTTGCTCCTTATATATAAACACAATTTACTCTTCTACATTAAAAACTCCAAAGAAAACCCTATTTCTAAGCTCCATTTCCTTGAGCTTATGGCATATTGTCTCTCCTTTCCTTCCATGTCAGGTTTTATAAATACAAATCTACATATAGTCCATGTCTATTTCCTCACTTCCCATTCCCTCTTAGAATCTCTGCAATGTAATTATCCCCATCTCACCAAGGAAACTGCTCCAGCAAGATTATCACTGGCCTCCCAAGGCCCGACTACCTGACAAGAGCTCTGTGGCTCTTGTCACCACTGATCACTCCCACACTGAAATTCTGTCTTATGACTCCCATACATGTTCTCTTACTTTTCCTCCTTCCCTGCTGACCTGGTTTCTCACACTTCATTACAGATTCTTCATCCACTAGTGCCATACCCTGGCTTTTTAGATAGCAGAGATGAGGCAAGGATTAAAGTACTACTAAATTAAAAAACAGAAGGCGTTATTAGCAGGGAAGACAGACAGCAGTTTTCTCTACAGACACATTAAAATTTTTCCTCAGAGTAATACACAGAAGAAAGAAAATTTATCTGTATAGCTCCTCCTACCTCCTGGTCCTCATTCAATAAAATGCTGGGAGTACTGACTCTCTTAAACTGCTTGGTGGCATCATCCAAAGCCTTTAATAGGCCACTTCAGTCATTTGTCATCTAGTCCATCTTTGATGCTGCAATCGGAGTGTTCTTTCTCAAACAGAACTACAGCATTGTTCTCTCTGCATGAAATCCTTCAGTGACTTGACTGCTAGTATCAATATTGCCTGACCTGTGGTCCAGTTCAAGGCATTTCCTGACATGCACGTTTTGCTCCAGCCAAGGTTTTTAAGGGTGGAGACGTTATGTAGAATCTAAAGTCTAGATCAGGGGTCAGTAAATCTGGCCCACTGCCAAAAAAAGATACAGGCTCCCAACAATATGTTGCCCAGGTTGGACTCAGACTTACGGACTCAAGCAATCCTCTCGCTCTCCACTACCCTTTTATGTGTAGCCTTTGAACTAAGAAGAATTTTTACATTTTAATGGATTTTTTAAAAATTCACAGAAAAGTCCTAAGGGATCTGAAGAACCTAAAGTAATACTATCTGTTTTTTTGTTTTTGTTTTTTGCTTTTGTTTTTTACAGAAAAAGCTTGCCAACTTCTGTTCTATCTTACTTTGCTCTGCACCACTGGGGCAGTAGGGGACCAATTTCCATAAAAGCAAGTACAGCAAGCCCTCCAGGGCTTGGCATTGTTGGGCCTGTAGTGTCATCTCCTGCCCCTGTCAACTCCTGCTGTGTGCTCTTACCTTGAGCTTGTCCTATTCTTTTGCATTCCATGCCTTTGCCCATACTTTCCACCCTATGTAGGAGGAATGCACATTCCCTAACCCCACTTTATCTGTCTGAAAAACTCCTACTCGGGATTTAAAATAATGTATTACCTTCTCTGTGAACTAACTCTGGCCTCCCACACCACACCCAAAACAGAGCTACAGCTCTTTTACTTCTATCTGTAACTGTTTCTCCTGCTGAAATCTGAATTTTTGAGTTCAAAATAATACTAATAATAGTTAACACTTAGCATGTGACAAGGTGATTCAATACAATTTACATAAATTAAGTCATTTTATAATCACAACTTATGAGAGAAGTACTTCTATTACGCCCAGTTTACAGGCGAAAAGAACAAAAATAAAACCAGAAGTATACAGATGTTAAGTCACTTGCCCAAGGTCACAGGAGTTTAAATCCAGCCATTCTAGATCTGCACTCAATCATTCTGCCATTCTCCTACTCAATAGTAGCTGAATAATAAAATAAGGAGATTATGAGTAAAGCTGGATTGAAAAACAACTTGCTACTGAAGTCTGAAATGGTCTTTCTACTCTTTGGTAAATTAACCTGCATGATACTTAGAAAGAGGTGCTTTTAGTAAGGCCTATTCTAAATGGCTTACAGGGCTCACCCTCAGGCCAGGAGGGAATGAATAAGCAGAAAGCCTGCAAGCAGGCAAACCAGGACAGAGTAAGAAGGGAAAGATGGAAGTTTTTTTTTAAGATCGGTGTAAACATACAATGATGGAGAGGTGTCTAATAGATAAATATGGTTTTATTAATAAATAAAACTTAAGGGAATGTGATAATAACTGCAACTCATGGTTGGAAAAGATCCAAGTTCATAGCTAAAAGTCTTCTATATTATTTTACGCATTCATGCTCTATAATTACTCCAATCACTGACAATTCACTGCCCACCACCCACACCCCAAGCCATTCTATTGCAATTTCAAATGGCACAAAGTGTTAGAAAGTTATTTACATTGCACTGTTATCTGGCTCTCACTTCCTTTACTCATTTGTACTGTTCTGTGGAGACAAAGATATCTGATCAACTCTTTAATGTGAGAGTTCAAGATATTAAAGTCAGTCCTGAATTTATTCTGACCTCGACTTAAATGTCCCCATTTTCCGCATTGTAAGCCATGGTTACTGGCTTTCTCCCTGTCCATTCATTTCCTCTGGGCCCAAACTCATCTGCCAATATCTTTTCTACTCTGTGCTATTTAAACTTGAGTCAATATTGTAGTTTCAAGGTCTTACCAGTGCCGAGAAGTCTATTACTTCTGCATTAAAGAAGATAGTATTCTGTTAACACAATTTATTATTTTATTTTGAAAGATATTATTCATTCATATTAAGCTTCCAGTTTATTAAAAACCATTAAAGTGTGTGTGTTTTATCTTTTCTTTTGTCTTTGGTCTGTTTGTGTTTCTATTTACTTTTTAATAGTATTACTGTTCAGCTGTGACTTACACAACCTCTACATGTCAATTATCTGGGGCCTTTTTCAATAAGGTTAGAGAACTACAGATTTACCTGAAATAATTTTATTTTACTACACTAACTCACTATTTCAGCCTATTGAAGGTCATTTAAATTTCTGATTCTATCATATTGGTCATTCCTCCAGCTTCATTTCTCCATTTGTTTATAAACACACAATGAAAATTCTAATAAATCATTCATTTTGTCATCACAGCTGATGCCTGCTAAAACCTTTCTTTAATCAAGTTTGTGCAACTCTAGAAACCTAAAAGTTAAGAAATTACATTTCTTATAAAGAATTCCTAAGGGCCTTAGGTTTCTGACTTTTTAGACTGGCCCCCACCCAATTAGTGTAACTTATTGAAGCTCTTCGGTAGCTATATTAATGCAATTTGTGAGCAATCTTTAAAATGATTTTCCATTGCGTCTGGCACTGACAGTTGGCAGAAAGTGTACTTCACTTTTTTTTTTTTTTTTTTTTTTTTACTATAGGTAAATCAAAATTGAATTTTATTTTTTTTTATTTTTTCTTTTATTCTTTTTTATTTTTACTTTTTTTATTTTTTATTTTTATTATACTTTAAGTTGTAGGGTACATGTGCATAACGTGCAGGTTTGTTACATATGTATACCTGTGCCATGTTGGTGTTTCTACTACAAAGACACATGCACACGTATGTTTATTGCGGCACTATTCACAATAGCAAAGAGTTGGAATCAACCCAAATGTCCATCAGTGACAGACTGGATTAAGAAAATGTGGCACATATACACCATAGAATACTATGCAGCCATAAAAAAGGATGAGTTTGCGTCCTTTGTAGGGACATGGATGCAGCTGGAAACCATCATTCTTAGCAAACTATCACAAGAAGAGAAAACCAAACATCGCATGTTCTCACTCATAGGTGGGAACTGAACAATGACATCACTTGGACTCGGGAAGGGGAACATCACACACTGGGGCCTATCATGGGGAGGGGGGAGGGGGGAGGGATTGCACTGGGGAGTTATACCTGATATAAATGATGAATTGATGGGTGCTGATGAGTTGATGGGTACTTCACTTTCAAATGGTCTGTTGACAGTTGATAACTGTCATTTAGTCAGACCCTGACTGCATCCCTTGTCCTACAATGAGACAAGCTCAAAACTGAGGCAATGGAATTGGCCAACAGACTCTTGGATGTATCCAGAGATAATGAACAGATCATTTAACCTGAGTGTTACTCCTGATATCACTGAGTGTTAGTCTGATGTGTCATTCACTAAAATATGTTAAATATTTTGAAAATCCTGCCTTCTATTAATAATTTAACCCATATGTTCATTACTTTGACCTTTTTTAGATCTCCTAAGCATATACCAGCTAATGTAGGGGGGAGAGTGCATATTTCATCCTATAATATTCATTTTAAACCTACTCTCACAAAGATGAGGAGAGGGTGACACTTCTGAAGGGGTTGGCAGGGGTATACATGGCCAAGTTCAATAAATTGATACATCAGTTATTAGTAATTATTTTAAGAATCAATAAATTTTTGAGCACAACTTACAGAGAACTTGAGGAAGGCACTATAAATAATAAATAAATAAAACATTCCCTACACTCCAAAAGTTCCCAAACTATGAAAAGGAAGAAGAGATAAACACTCAGAAAGTTAATGGTGAAAGAAAATACAATAAATATGGGAATACATGATCTTTGGCACAAAACGAATGGCCAAAGAAGACTCATAAAGGGTTAAAGTTATGAGTTGAGGAGACTGAGTTTGATCAATATGGCAGGATATGTGCAAAGATTTTTATAGGAGAGAAATTATTTGAGCAAGTTTCAGGGGGCAGAATAACTTCATGAAATGATAAATTATATGAGTGGGGACTAATAGAAACTGATCATTTATATTCTCCAACATTCCTTCATCAATCAATAAATTATTGACTAGAATTAAACAGACATTTACTCAGCTGTGGTAACAATGAAAGGCCAAGAAGAAATACTCTGTCCTCTAAAGAGAGTAAAACCCCACAGAAAAGAGCAAGGAAATACATATGTAAAAGACATACAAATAGAATCAAAGATGAAATAATGATTACATAAAAATCTGTATGTTGATATGGAGCCCACAGTATCAGTGCTGGACTTAATGTCAGGGTTAATCCAGGTAAGGTTATACTTTATACATTGAGGTTTTACTTGAAATAGTTACATTTAAATTATTCTCAAGATTGGATTGTATGTTATCCAATTTTAAATTATTGGAACCAGTTTCTTACATGATTGTTCATGATTGTTGCTTCATTATCTTTTTCTCAAGAATGGAGAATTTCTCATCACTGTTCTTCTGCCTAGATGTGCTTATAAAGCCTTTGTTTCACAGAAACTATATTATGGGCTGTGACCCTTTATGTTGTGTTTCAAGAATTCTGATTGTTATTCAAGGGTCTCTTTAACATTCTGTATAATGAAGAAGAGTATTACTCTTTAATCATTGCTTGATGGATTATAATCAGCATGTCTAGACAAAGTGAATTCATGTTTTTCTCCCAGGAAAATTAGCAAACAACAATTATGCAGCTTGTCCATTTTTTTTGCAAGAGAAGCTTCCAGAGTTTCAGTAGCTCAAGCCTTTGGAAGATGACAAGTTTTCTGACTTTTAACAGCTTCAAGGTAGCCTATGTGCAGGTACAAAGTCATTACTACCAATGAGGCTGCTACCTTAAATTTCCTTTAGTCTTTTGTATTTTTCTATTTATAGGAAGAATATCTGGTGTTTAAGAACCTGGGGAATCACCTATTTATGCTGGATGAGCTGCTTCTTTAAGATATTGTTGTTTTTTTCCTATCACTTAGCTTCAGTAATGTACTTAAGGCAGACCAGTGAGATCATTGGGAAAAAAAAAACTGGGGAATGAATTTTGCCTATACTGAGCATAGAAATCAATTATTCCTTCTTTTTTCCCATGTGATTAAGATGTGTATCTTCATGCTAGGATAGTGTGGTTGTCATTATCTGTTTTCTCTAGTATTTCGAGGTTCCCAAGGTCTCATGTTCTAAGAGAAAACACAACCATATTAATAAAAAAATTATGATCAAATGCAGTAGAAGTTACAATAAAAATGTTAAATGTTACAATATCTCCGACTGGGACAGTTAAGAGGGACTTCACGGAGAACAAGACATTTCAAGTAAGCTTTAAAGAATGAGGAGCTGTTCACCAGGTAAAAAAAGAGGAAAAAGGCATACCTGAAAACAAGGTGAAAGCATACGAAGCCAATAAGAAATGGCAAACCTTGGCCTATTCAGAAAGAAACTAGTATTCTGGTGGGTCCAAATATGTCCTGCTGAAGAGCTTAGAATTTATGCTATAAGTATAGAGAAGCCAATAAAGGTTTTCAGAAACTAGGTATGATGGAGAATTATACATAGAAAAATCAGGAAAAATAGATGGGATAGACAATAGCACTTATATGCATATTGATATTTTAACTTTTTACAAAAATGTAACGAATGTTTAGGTCATATTTGATCATCTTTTATAGTCTTTCACCTTGATTCATGTGAATGATGAAAGATCTTGAAGCAAACTGAAAGATCATTTGTTTTAATACACTCATCTCCCAAACAAAGAAGCTAAAATAACAAACCATTCCAAAATTTAGTGGCTTTCAACAATCAGCATTTGTTTAGCTCATGAATTTGTGGGTTGGCAGTTCTGCTCTGAATGTTGATCTAGGCTGGTTCACTCATGCCTCTGTGGTCAAGTGTCAGGATGATAGGGCTGTGGGTCTAAGACCATCAGCTGGCACTACAGCTCATCTCAAATACACATGGCATCTCCAGCAGGTCAGCCCCTAGGTTTGTGGCTGGGCTTCATGAAAGCCAGAGGAAATATGCAAGGCCTTCTGGGTCCCAGACTTGAAATCAGTGCAACCTTGCTTCTCCTATTCCATTGGTCAAACAAGTGACAAGGACAGCTCAGATTCAAGGGCTGGAGAAATAGCCTTCACCTCCCATCCCTGGATAGGAGGAGATACAAAGAACTATGATTTTTTTTTTTCAATCTGCCTGCCAAACAGAAGCTTTATGATCTGCAGTGCCGTTTTTACTTCTAAGCAACTTATTTGTCAATCTATCCACTGACAAAACTAAAAATTAAGTTTCTTAGTTTAAACAGAGTTATATCCCTCTATTGTTTTCTGTCCCTCACATAGCTATTCATATCCCTTTTCTCACACACTTTTTAAAAATAGCACACAAAAATTAGTAAGAATCTTTGTTTTCATGAATCATTATGCACTGCTATTAATCACTGCTCAGCTTTCACAAAGATTTTCAGAAGAAAACATGTTACTAAACATTTTCTGTGTTTCATCCAAGCCTGGTCAATTAATTTGTTGTACACCTGGAATCTGATTTCAAGAGAGGTGAAGAAAAATCTTTGGATCTCTCTGTAACCACCCAAACACAGCTCTTCAGTTTCCAAGGGTGCTCATTTGCAAACGCAAGTAAGGGCATAAAAATAGGAATGCAAATATATTCTCCTTTTTTTAAGACAGATTTGGATCAGTTGAGTATATTTTTGGAAAGCGTTGTTCCCTTCATCTTCTTGGCATTTCATTATACTTTACGATCTCAAAGTCAACTCTCCTGCAACAAAGCGAAACATGGTTCTTTGGAAATAAATGTTGTCATTAACAAGCCATGCCAGGCACAGTGACAGCTTTGCAGCTGTAATGAATAACATTTCCCGCAAAGTTCTTCTGTCTGACAGAAAAGCTGTGACATTACTGCAGGCAACAGTGCTGAAAACTAAAAGATTGATTGATGCAAGTGGATAATTGAAACCTCAGTACTGTCACATGCACGTCAGCCTAACAACCAAACTACTACTCTAAGATAATATTTATCATGATACAGCCTCTCTATGAATAAAAAAAACCACATGTTGAAAAACGTAGACTATATCCCATTAAATATGATTTAGAGGATGCCATTGTAGATGAGTCCATCAATAGCAATAAATTACACAGTGCTCAAACTTGCTCTAAAACTTACATGTTAGTTGAAAGTACATTTCTGCAAAAAAATCTAGTCAAAGTAGGCATTTAACCCTCTTTGAATAGCAAAGCGTAGGATCCATTTCCTAGTTCATCTGTAACTAACATTGCAATAAACCAGCATTTAGGCAGCTGAATTTGAAAGAGTAAACATGTCAGAACCTTGCTAAAACTTTCTTTTCAGATTGTATTTCCTCATATCTATCAATTCATATCAGTTTTCTCCTTACATACCTGTAGTTCTGTATTTATATAGAGAGCATATAGAGCACATATATGTTCTTATAGAGAGAAATTATATAAAGAAAAGTAGAACTTGACCGGGTGTGGTGACTCACACCTGTAATACCAGCACTTTGGGAGGCCAAGGCGGGTGGATCACGAGGTCAGCAGATCAAGACCATCCTGGCCAACATGGTGAAACCCCGTCTCTACTAAAAATATAAAAAATTAGCCAGGCGTGGTGGCGGGCGCCTGTAGTCCCAGCTACTCGGGTTGAGGCAGAAGAACGGTGTGAACTCGGGAGGCGGAGCTTGTAGTGAGCGGAGATTGCACCACTACACTCCAGCCTGGGTGACAGAGCGAGACTCCATCTCAAAAAAGTAAATAAAGAAAGAAAGAAAACTAGAACTTACATTGTTTTCAATGGTAACTGCTTCACATTCGACAGTTTAGAGGAAGAAATGACATAGCTATAGAGAGACAAAGATTACAACCTGTGAATTATCTATTTATATGGAAAAGAGAGGAACTCTGAAATCAGGCCTCGACTCTTTTCAATAACTTTTGAATGCTTGGGCATTTGTGCTAACCCTCTGGGTTTAAGTTTCCACGTATATAAAAGGATTACAGCAGTCATTAGGATGACCAACTTGTCCCGGTATGCCCAGGACGTTCCCAGTTTTAAAATTGAAAGTCAGCCTCTGAGGAAATCCCTCAGTCCCAGGAAAGCAAGGACAGTTGGTCATTCTAGAAGTGACTAATGTATTGGGTGTCATGAATTCTTAAGACAGTAATGGAGAATGTGGACCCTCCCTTCAGAAAAATACACATTCACAAAATGTTCCACAACATTTTAGAAGGTCATTGTTCCATTTAGTTTATGAATTCTGGGTTAATCACCAATCTACTGGATTATCATCCCAGCTCTTTCCAACTCACAGCGTAGTTATAATTAGTAAGGGAATCGTCTGTGCATGTTGCCAATGTTAAACTTGTGCTGAACAAGTGAAAGAGTTGGGGGTAATGAGTTTTGTCGCCCCAGGGTTTTATAATTCCAACAACATACAGATCAAAGAAAGTGACACGGTGAAACCCCGTCTCTACTAAAAATGCAAAAAACTAGCCAGGCGAGGTGGCGGCGCCTGTAGTCCCAGCTACTCGGGAGGCTGAGGCAGGAGAATGGCGTGAACCCGCGAGGCGGAGCTTGCAGTGAGCTGAGATCCGGCCACTGCAGTCCAGCTAGGGCAACAGAGCGAGACTCCGTCTCAAAAAAAAAAAAAAAAAAAAAAAAGAAAGTGACTTTTTTTTCTACTGAGTGTAATAGAAAAAATATGGACAAAAGATAATAAAATGGCCTTCAAGATATTTTAATCAAATTTGCCTCATAGGTTTTGTCATACTGTGAATGTCAAACATTTTCCAACCTTTTCCCTAGCTTTCTCATGTACTGTTACACTGTCCATCAATGTCTGCATTCCCTAAAAGCTTTTCCTTCTTTGTTCAATTATATTCTTTTTTTTTTTTTTGCATTTTTCTTACTCTTTTCCTAAGATGATTTTATATGTCTAGACCTTCTTTCCTCCAAAATACCCTATTTTGTTTTCCTAGCATCAACTGGGTCACATTTTTATCGTCTCATGTATGTCTCTTTTCTTTTGCTCTAACATTGCAAGAAAATTATATTATATCCAGCATTCTGGAAGGGTCTCACCATTGGTGTTGCTACCTGATAATTCAGATTAAGCACACAGCGGGGCGGAGCAAGATGGCCGAAAAGGAACAGCTTCAGTCTCCATCTCCCAGCGCGAGCGACACAGAAGACCGGTGATTTCTGCATTTTCAACTGAGGTACTGGGGTCATCTCACACAGGGGTGCCGGATAATCGGTGCTGGTCAGCTGCTGCAGCCCGACCAGCGAGAGCTGAAGCAGGGCGAGGCATCGCCTCACCTAGGAAGCGCGAGGGGGAGGGAGTCCCTTTTCCTAGCCAGGGGAACTGAGACACACAACACCTGGAAAATCGGGTAACTCCCACCCCAATACTGCGCTGTAACACGGCACACCGGAGATTATATCCCACACCTGGCCGGGAGGGTCCCACGCCCACGGAGCCTCCCTCCTTGCTAACACAGCCGTCTGCGGCAATCTAACCGCAAGGCAGCAGCGAGGCTGGGGGAGGGGCGCCCACCATCACTGAGGCTTAAGTAGGTAAATAAAGCCGCTGGGAAGCTCCAACTGGGTGGAGCTCACAGCAGCTCAAGGAAACCTGCCTGTCTCTGTAGACTCCGCCTCTGGGGACAGGGCTCAGCTCAAGCAGCAGAGGCCTGTCCAGACGTGAACGACTCTGTCTGACAGCTTTGAAGAGAGCAGTGGATCTCCCAACAGGAGGTTGAGATCTGAGAAGGGGCAGTCTGCCTGCTCAAGTGGGTCACTGACCCCTGAGTAGCCTAACTGGGAGACATCCCCCACTAGGGGCAGTCTGACACCCCAAACCTCACAGGGTGGAGTACACCCCTGAGAGGAAGCTTCCAAAGCAAGAATCAGACAGGTGCACTCGCTCTTCAGCAATATTCTATCTTCTGCAACCTCTGCTGCTGATACCCAGGCAAACAGGGTCTGGAGTGGACCTCAAGCAATCTCCAACAGACCCATAGCTGAGGGTCCTGTCTGTCAGAAGGAAAACTATCAAACAGGAAGGACACCTATACCAAAACCCCATCAGTACGTCACCATCATCAAAGACCAGAGACAGATAAAACCACAAAGATGGGGAAAAAGCAGGGCAGAAAAGCTGGAAATTCAAAAAATAAGAGCTCATCTCCTCCTGCAAAGGAGCACAGCCCATCGCCAGCAACGGATCAAAGCTGGTCAGAGAATGATTTTGATGAGATGAGAGAAGAAGGCTTCAGTCCATCAAACCTTTCAGAGCTAAAGGAGGAATTACGTACCCAGCGCAAAGAAACTAAAAATCTTGAAAAAAGAGTGGAAGAATTGACAGCTAGACTAATTAATGCAGAGAAGGTCATAAACGAAATGACAGAGATGAAAACCATGACACGAGAAATACGTGACAAATGCACAAGCTTCAGTAACCGACTCGATCAACTGGAAGAAAGAGTATCAGCGATGGAGGATCAAATGAATGAAATGAAGCGAGAAGAGAAACCAAAAGAAAAAAGAAGAAAAAGAAATGAACAAAGCCTGCAAGAAGTATGGGATTATGTCAAAAGACCAAATCTACGTCTGATTGGGGTGCCTGAAAGTGAGGGGAAAATGGAACCAAATTGGAAAACACTCTTCAGGATATCATCCAGGAGAACTTCCCCAACCTAGCAGGGCAGGCCAACATTCAAATTCAGGAAATACAGAGAACGCCACAAAGATACTCCTCCAGAAGAGCAACTCCAAGACACATAATTGCCAGATTCACCAAAGTTGAAATGAAGGAAAAAATCTTAAGGGCAGCCAGAGAGAAAGGTCGGGTTACCCACAAAGGGAAGCCCATCAGACTGACAGCAGATCTCTCGGCAGAAACTCTACAAGCCAGAAGAGAGTGGGGGCCAATATTCAAAGTTCTTAAAGAAAAGAATTTTCAACCCAGAATTTCATATCCAGCCAAACTAAGTTTCATAAGTGAAGGAGAAATAAAATTCTTTACAGATAAGCAAATGCTTAGAGATTTTGTCACCACCAGGCCTGCCTTACAAGAGACCCTGAAGGAAGCACTAAACATGGAAAGGAACAACCGGTACCAGCCATTGCAAAAACATGCCAGTGTGTAAAGACCATCGAGCCTAGGAAGAAACTGCATCAACTAATGAGCAAAATAACCAGTTAATATCATAATGGCAGGATCAAGTTCACACATAACAATATTAACCTTAAATGTAAATGGACTAAATGCTCCAATTAAAAGACACAGACTGGCAAACTGGATAAAGAGTCAAGACCCATCAGTCTGCTGTCTTCAGGAGACCCATCTCACATGCAGAGACATACATAGGCTCAAAATAAAGGGATGGAGGAAGATCTACCAAGCAAATGGAGAACAAAAAAAGCAGGGGTTGCAATCCTAGTCTCTGATAAAACAGACTTTAAACCATCAAAGATCAAAAGAGACAAAGAAGGCCATTACATAATGGTAAAGGGATCAATTCAACAGGAAGAGCTAACTATCCTAAATATATATGCACCCAATACAGGAGCACCAAGATTCATAAAGCAAGTCCTTAGAGACTTACAAAGAGACTTAGACTCCCATACAATAATCATGGGAGACTTCAACACTCCACTGTCAACATTAGACAGATCAACGAGACAGAAAGTTAACAAGGATATCCAGGAATTGAACTCATCTCTGCACCAAGCGGACCTAATAGACATCTATAGAACTCTCCACCCCAAGTCAACAGAATATACATTCTTCTCAGCACCACATCACACTTACTCCAAAATTCACCACATAATTGGAAGTAAAGCACTCCTCAGCAAATGTAAAAGAACAGAAATTATAACAAACTGTCTCTCTGACCACAGTGCAATCAAACTAGAACTCAGGACTAAGAAACTCAATCAAAACCGCTCAACTACATGGAAACTGAACAACCTGCTCCTGAATGACTACTGGGTACATAATGAAATGAAAGCAGAAATAAAGATGTTCTCTGAAACCAATGAGAACAAAGATACAACATACCAGAATCTCTGGGACACATTGAAAGCAGTGTGTAGAGGGAAATTTATAGCACTAAGTGCCCACAAGAGAAAGCAGGAAAGATCTAAAATTGACACTCTAACATCACAATTAAAAGAACTAGAGAGGCAAGAGCAAACACATTCAAAAGCTAGCAGAAGGCAAGAAATAACTAAGATCAGAGCAGAACTGAAGGAGATAGAGACACAAAAAACCCTCCAAAAAATCAATGAATCCAGGAGTTGGTTTTTTGAAAAGATCAACAAAATTGACAGACCGCTAGCAAGATTAATAAAGAAGAAAAGAGAGAGGAATCAAATAGACGCAATAAAAAATGATAAAGGGGATATCACCACCGACCCCACAGAAATACAAACTACCATCAGAGAATACTATAAACACCTCTACGCAAATCAACTAGAAAATCTAGAAGAAATGGATAATTTCCTGGACGCGTACACTCTTCCAAGACTAAACCAGGAAGAAGTTGAATCCCTGAATAGACCAATAGCAGCCTCTGAAATTGAGGCAACAATTAATAGCCTGCCCACCAAAAAAAGCCCAGGACCAGATGGATTCACAGCTGAATTCTACCAGAGGTACAAGGAGGAGCTGGTACCATTCCTTCTGAAACTATTCCAATCAATAGAAAAAGAGGGAATCCTCCCTAACTCATTTTATGAGGCCAGCATCATCCTGATACCAAAGCCTGGCAGAGACACAACAAAAAAAGAGAATTTTAGACCAATCTCCCTGATGAACATCGATGCAAAAATCCTCAATAAAATACTGGCAAACCGGATTCAGCAGCACATCAAAAAGCTTATCCACCATGATCAAGTGGGCTTCATCCCTGGGATGCAAGGCTGGTTCAACATTCGCAAATCAATCAACGTAATCCAGCATATAAACAGAACCAAAGACAAGAACCACATGATTATCTCAATAGATGCAGAAAAGGCTTTTGACAAAATTCAACAGCCCTTCATGCTAAAAACGCTCAATAAATTCGGTATTGATGGAACGTACCTCAAAATAATAAGAGCTATTTATGACAAACCCACAGCTAATATCATACTGAATGGGCAAAAACTGGAAAAATTCCCTTTGAAAACTGGCACAAGACAGGGATGCCCTCTCTCACCACTCCTATTCAACATAGTGTTGGAAGTTCTGGCTAGGGCAATCAGGCAAGAGAAAGAAATCAAGGGTATTCAGTTAGGAAAAGAGGAAGTCAAATTGTCCCTGTTTGCAGATGACATGATTGTGTATTTAGAAAACCCCATCGTCTCAGCCCAAAATCTTCTTAAGCTGATAAGCAACTTCAGCAAAGTCTCAGGATACAAAATTAATGTGCAAAAATCACAAGCATTCTTATACACCAGTAACAGACAAGCAGAGAGCCAAATCAGGAATGAACTTCCATTCACAATTGCTTCAAAGAGAATAAAATACCTAGGAATCCAACTTACAAGGGATGTAAAGGACCTCTTCAAGGAGAACTACAAACCACTGCTCAGTGAAATCAAAGAGGACACAAACAAATGGAAGAACATACCATGCTCATGGATAGGAAGAATCAATATCGTGAAAATGACCATACTGCCCAAGGTTATTTATAGATTCAATGCCATCCCCATCAAGCTACCAATGAGTTTCTTCACCGAATTGGAGAAAACTGCTTTAAAGTTCATATGGAACCAAAAAAGAGCCCGCATTGCCAAGACAATCCTAAGTCAAAAGGACAAAGCCGGAGGCCTCACGTTACCTGACTTCAAACTATACTACAAGGCTACAGTAACCAAAACAGCATGGTACTGGTACCAAAACAGAGATATAGACCAATGGAACAGAACGGAGCCTTCAGAAATAATGCCACACATCTACAACCATCTGATATTTGACAAACCTGAGAAAAACAAGAAATGGGGAAAGGATTCCCTATTTAATAAATGGTGCTGGGAAAATTGGCTAGCCATAAGTAGAAAGCTGAAACTGGATCCTTTCCTTACTCCTTATACGAAGATTAATTCAAGATGGATTAGAGACTTAAATGTTAGACCTAATACCATAAAAACCCTAGAAGAAAATCTAGGTAGTACCATTCAGGACATAGGCACGGGCAAGGACTTCATGTCTAAAACACCAAAAGCAACGGCAGCAAAAGCCAAAATTGACAAATGGGATCTCATTAAACTAAAGAGCTTCTGCACAGCAAAAGAAACTACCATCAGAGTGAACAGGCAACCTACAGAATGGGAGAAAATTTTTGCAATCTACTCATCTGACAAAGGGCTAATTTCCAGAATCTACAAAGAACTCAAACAAATATACAAGAAAAAAACAAACAACCCCATCCAAAAGTGGGGAAAGGATATGAACAGACATTTCTCAAAAGAAGACATTCATACAGCCAACAGACACATGAAAAAATGCTCATCATCACTGGCCATCAGAGAAATGCAAATCAAAACCACAATGAGATACCATCTCACACCAGTTAGAATGGCAATCATTAAAAAATCAGGAAACAATAGGTGTTGGAGAGGATGTGGAGAAATAGGAACACTTTTACACTGTTGGTGGGATTGTAAACTAGTTCAACCATTATGGAAAACAGTATGGCGATTCCTCAAGGATCTAGAACTAGATGTACCATATGACCCAGCCATCCCACTACTGGGTATATACCCAAAGGATTATAAATTATGCTACTACAAAGACACATGCACACGTATGTTTATTGCGGCACTATTCACAATAGCAAAGACTTGGAATCAACCCAAATGTCCATCAGTGACAGACTGGATTAAGAAAATGTGGCACATATACACCATGGAATACTATGCAGCCATAAAAAAGGATGAGTTTGCGTCCTTTGTAGGGACATGGATGCAGCTGGAAACCATCATTCTTAGCAAACTATCACAAGAAGAGAAAACCAAACACCGCATGTTCTCACTCATAGGTGGGAACTGAACAATGAGCTCACTTGGACTTGGGAAGGGGAACATCACACACTGGGGCCTATCATGGGGAGGGGGGAGGGGGGAGGGATTGCATTGGGGAGTTATACCTGATATAAATGATGAATTGATGGGTGCTGACGAGTTGATGGGTGCAGCACACCAACATGGCACATGTATACATATGTAACAAACCTGCACGTTATGCACATGTACCCTAGAACTTAAAGTATAATAAAAAAAAAAAAAAGCACACAGTTACATAATTTGTTTACTGGAAGCCTAATTTTAAATGTTTACTTAGATTCTTTCTTACCCATAACTACAAGGACTTAGGTGAAGTCCCAGTTCTTAGGTACCAAGCCCTTTCCATCTCCCACTATTCTTCTACGTTTCCTTGCTCAATCACAGTTCCAGATTCAGTGAGTATTTATCTACTTCCACATCTCTCATCCTGCTGTTCTCATCTATCGGTTCTATAAATACTTCATGGCCTTTAAGTTTGAACTCCTGTGTGGTTCGTTCATTTACTAAATATTTATTGAGCACCTGCTATGTGCCGGGTACTGCTACAGAGAAAATCAGAAGAGATCATGTCTTTACAGAGGTTTTTATTCCAGCTGGGGAGAAACTGAGCAAACAGAGTACATGATAAAGAAGCAAATTCTATGGCAATTTTAGAATATGACAGGTACTATGGGGGAAAAAGAAAAGAAATAGAGGTGAGTAAGAGGAATTGATAACGTCAGGGGGGCAAGATGACAGCTTTGATTATTGATTAGATAAATAATTTAATTACATGCAAAGGCGATGTAGGCCTCCATGAAGAGTGAACCTTTGAACAGAACCAAGTAGGTGAAGCCACAGAGATATCTCTGTATAGATTTGTGGGGTTTGTTGCCTTCCAGAGGTTAGAACTTGTGTATGTTTATGCTGAGCATTTTGGGTAAGGGGGGATGGTTAACCGAACAGCTTTTCTAGGCTAGTTTTCAAGTTCTCATCTAGCAGCAACTCTCACTTTCTCATGGTTAGGCTGTACCCGCACCGGAGCACTTTCCCTTCCCAGACGGCACCAAGCTCTTGCCAGCTCCTAGGCTTCCCAATATGTTGCCAACTCTACCCTACTCACTCCTGCATCCAATGGACTCATATGGTGCCACACATGCTGAAGACCTCCAGGGACAGCCCATCTTTTCCAAGCTTTTCCTCCTCCATCCTCTCCCCATACCTCCGTAGCTCCCTTCATATGCCTTTATGTAGTAATTCATCAGACTTTTTAAATTAAATTCTTATTTGTCTGAATCATGGGGGTGGGGAAAGTGTTTTTGCCTTTGCATCTCTAACCATGATGCTAGATAAATGTCTACTGAGGAAATGATTTGCTGAGCACATTTAATAGCTATTTATGTTTACAGATGTAAAGAATAAGACCCCAAAAAGCTATGGGACCTACCACAGATCAAGCAGATAGTTAAGAGCAGAGGCAGACTAATCTAGAAGCTAAAACATGATAAAATCACCAACTTAGAAAAAAGAATATCTGCAGCATGTCATTTTGTTGTGTACAGATTGAACTGCTCTGCCAACTAAAATTATGTAGCTATGTAGTAAAAGATACTACTCAAATAAATCAAGTACTTATGGATATCATTCGCATTAACTACTTTGGTAAAACGCAGAGTACTAGGGGAATGTGATATCTTCCAGAAGACAGCTTTTGTCTCCTCTCTAACCTATCTTACTTATCCTTAATGTATTCCTAATAAGAGCCCATTTATTTGCAAGCCATCCACACAATCCTCTTCTGCAGTGCATGAGAAAATATCAAGGTCAATTTGATAAGAATCTTTCCCCTAGATATTTGACTTTGTTGTTGTTGTTGTTGTTGTTGTTGTTGTTGTTGTTGTTGTTGTTGAGACAGAGTCTCACTCTGTCGCCCAGGCTAGAGTGCAGTGTTGCAGTCTCAGCTCGCTGCAGTCTCTGCCTTCCAGGTTCAAGTGATTTTCTGCCTCAGCCTTCTGAGTAGATGGAATTACAGGCACCCACCACTATGCCCAGCTAATTTTTGTATTTTTAGTAGAGATGAGGTTTCACCATGTTGGCCAGGCTGGTCTCAAATTCCTTACCTCAAGTGATCCATCCACCTCGGCCTCCCAAAGTCCTGAGACTAGGGGCATGAGGCACTGGGTCCATCCAAATAGCAGCATATTTTGAAATGATACACACATTTTCAGCCTAAAGTTGAAGGTTTGTGTCTCAGGGACTGTATACACTTCTGTGTATATGTATAGAGTAATGAGATGTTCTACCAGTAACTGCTATGCCTGGTGGGGCAATTCTGCCCTCTGTAGTCAAAGTGTAGAATGTTGTTGATCCCTATACCCTGACCTGACAACTGGTCCTTATTTGCTTTATGTTAGTTCTCATTTACCTGGAGGTCTTGCTCTGCCCCTTGTCTTTGACAGGAATTTCTGAACAACTTTATTTTTGCATCAGACAAATCTATAACCTCCATTTTTACATCTTTAAAGTTGCCATAAAGCTTACTCTTCCAGAAGATGCCGTCTTGATTCTCAATTCCCCGTTTATACCAAACTGAAACTGCTGCACTCCTGCTTTGAGTCAGTCTCTGGTTATAGCTACCTTCCAGCTAAGTCAAAGGTCATTAACTCCCATTAGCACATAATTCAGTCTCGCTCTGTTTGTTACATGTCAACAACTATGGTGAATCCCAGCTCCTCATCTGCTCTGGCCTGCTTTATAAACTTTGCCAACTTGTCTTAATGGAGAGCTGCCCTTTCTTTAAGTGCAGCATCCCTTTCCAATTCATGACATAAATTTCTTAGGGAGTGTATTACCCCGTTTTCACACTGCTATAAAGAAATGCCTAAGACTGGGGAATTTATAAAGGAAAGAGGTTTAGTTGACTCACTGTTTTGCATGGCTGGGGAAGCCTCAGGAAACTTACAATCATGGTGAAAAGGGAAGCAGGCACTTTCTTCACAAGCCAGCAGGAGAGAAAGAAGAACAAAGGAAGAACTTCTAAACACTTACAAAATCATCAGATCTCATGAGAACTCACTCATTCTCACAAGAACAGCATGGGGAAACCACCTCCATGATTCAATCACCTCCCTCCCTTGACATGTGGGAATTACAATTCAAGATGAGATTTGGGCGGGGACACAGAGCCAAACCATATCAGCTAGGCAAGCAAAACTAAGTCTTATTAATTTAATTTGTAAAAAATTTATTGAATGCTGGATGATAACTCAAAAAACCTGAAGGAGTAGCTGAACAATAGCTTTCAAATAAACAGGAGCCAGACAGTTTCTGGGTATCTGACTTCTGGATGTTATGGGTTATCTCTTCAAGGCCTCACTGTCAGGATTAATCAATAACATAGCAGAGTAATATTCCTAACCCCTCAGAATAGCTATATGCTAATTCTTGGAACCTGTGAATATGTTATTTTCTATGGCAAAAGAAATTTTGCAGATGTCATTTAGAGTATGAACCTTTAGATAGAAAGATACTCCAAGATATCTTAGCAGATCCCATGTAATCACAAGAGTCCTTAAAAGGAGTGAACTTTTCTGGCTGTGTTAGAAAGAGAGAGATGTGATGATAGAAAAGCTTCCAAGGGATTTGATGTTATTGGCTTTGAAGATGAAGAAATGGGTCAAGAGCCAAGAAATGTGGGCAGCCTTTAGAAGCGAGAATGGGCAAGGAAGAAAATTCTCACCTAGAGGCTCCAGAAAGGAATACAGCCCTGCTGATACCTTGGTTTTAGCTCAGTGAGACCTGTGTTGGATTTCTGACCTACACAACTATAAAATAATATATTTGTGTTGTTTTAAACCATTAAATGTGTGTTAACGTATTATAGCTGCAATAGAAAATGAATACAATACGTTCCAGAAGAATGTCTTTAAAATAAAAACAAGTCCCAGCACCACTCACCATTCACTTCCTACGCGAAACAAATAAATAATAAATCAGAAGACCATGCTCATTCAGAATTTGAAAGGAATGTAAATCACCTTTGGAAGTTCTGTTATGACCCGTTTACACCCTGTGTGGAAACACCGCCTGTTTGTCTATACTGCCACCTTTTTTGACATAGCAGGTATTATGGTGCTTAAAATGTCTATGTAGCATGGAATTATTTATGGCACTTATATTAAGCTCTGAGAAAAGAATTCCAGCATAGGCATCTTGGGTTTTAGAATGAAACAATGTCCCCCTTGACAAATTATTTCTTCTGGAAAACAGTTCTTGACTTTCCCTAGAGTCCGACGGGTACTGAACACAGGCCACCATGGATTGCTGGGTGAGCATGCATTTGAGCTGTCCATAAACTAAGTGCTATCAGTTAGTTGTACAAGTCCAGATATATATGAGGCAGGACTGAGGAGGCTCTGAAGGCCTAACAAAATGGATGCACAAGTGGTTCCCACTCTTAGCAACTGTACTCCAGACACACTTTCATTCCCCTTAACAGTATATGTGGCCTCAGGGAGGGCACTCAACACGAGATAACAGGGAAAGGTGACTCTCAACAAAATGCTGGAACCAAGCAGAAGTTCAATTTGGTGGGGTAAATTTCTCACTCTGGAGATGCTTTGAAAAACAGTGGACAAAGCAGCATGATTGGAAGGTTGATGATAATACCCGAAGAAGGAAGTTATAGGTGAGTCTCTTACAATGGACCCATAGTTTGATCTATTTTTATCCCATGTGAAGGTATACAAAACCAAAAGTCCCTCGCTGCTGAAAAGGCCCTTAAATGGCAAAGTGGGAAAGAGAGGCTGTCTGGATTTTATCCCATCCTTGTTTCCAGGTGATGCAGGATTTCCTCAAGAGTCTCATTAAAAACAGTGGCTATGTGTGTGATAGTAGCTTGGCATGGGCTTAGCAACATTGACTTTACTGAGGCTGACCTGACTTTACTTCTGACAAACAATATTCTAGAAGCAGTAAGCGGCCATGAGCCAGCCTCCACATAGTATATTTTGAGAAGTCCACACAATGTCCACTGACATATTATAGTGTACTTTTCTGTAATTAAAAGAGTAGCAATTTGTCTTCATTGGAACATACATATTCTGTAATGGAACAATGGAACTCGTACTCTTGACTTCTCATCTGTGGGATTCCTCAACACCTTGCAAACCCTTATATTAAACATCATGGCCTTTAACCAAGAAACTTATTTATAATAAAAATTAAGGCAATTAGTTCATTCCCCCAATAATTCCCTGTTGTTGCTTTTTTAATTTATTAGCCTTATTACTGTGAGCTATAGCAATGAGGCCAGCAGGAAGACTCTTAGGATAATGTGTGAATCTGTGACCAATAAATGGTGCTGTTTGTCTCATAACCAGATTGTATGGGGCTAGGAAGCAAGGGAAAGAGGTGGAAAAGACCCTTTTCAAGTTGTTACATAATAACCCTCACATTTGTTTTTCTTTCCATGCCAGTTACTCAAAGTTTAACTGGTGTGTAGAAGTTTTAGTACCAAATACAAAATTGCTTTCATCCGAGGTTCATCATCATTCCACTCACTTGGATTCTTCAAACTGCCATTTGGCCAATTACCATTTTTTCACGCCACTAGACAAATAGAAAAAACAGAGAGGAGGAATGTCCTTCCCGCTCCTAGACAAACAGAACACATATGCCCCAGGTGGAGCAATCAGACATGGAATACTTTGAGCATTTGTCATATAACGTCACACAGCTGGAAAACAGCTGAACTTCATTCATTTTACTGGAAGAACCCTAAAAAGACTGTTCATCAGTTTCTCCTCCCTAGTTCTCCAGAGCTTCCTGATTCCTGATCCTTCTCTGGCCTGGATTTTAAGCTTTTCCTTCAGAAATGGAAGGTATTTTTAATAAAATTAATTCCTTTAACAGTAAAACAAGAGTTGTTTTTTTGTTACTTGCTGCTAGAGAACTCTGACACACTGCTCAACACTTATCTCAGCTTTTCATGAAAAGCAGTCCTTTTAATACAATTACCCTGGACCCATTCTCAATTAAGATTGCCACCCTGAAGAGTACTACAGCAATTCACACCCTGGAAAGTATTAACTACATGGAAAGCACTTCTCTGGCATGTTGTCAGCCTTAATAATGGGTGGAATTCCTTGCATCCTTTGGGGAGAGTTGCCCCTTTTGTACCATCTTTGACAACAAATGTGCTCCTTTTTAAAGAAACATTCATCCCGCTTTGTAAACTATTCAAAATTAGAGCATTCTTGGCTCTCCACCTCATTGTGTTCATTGTTAGACCTTGCTTCCTCCTCCAGATAACAGTCACTCCTAACACTCTCCACCATGTGTGGCAGCTCATCCAGTCACGGCTGTCACTATGAGGAGGCCACAATGCATCAGCTGAGACAGAACTACTGCTCCCACGGTTACCTCCACCATCACGACCACCACCACCAGCAGCTCTCTAATTTATGAACAGTGTTTCAGATCTATTACCTCAGCAGCTTCAGTTCTGGAAACCTACTTCACATTATTAACTAGAAAGGACCTTAACTATTTCAGCACTAGAGTCCTCTACTCTGGTCCACTAGTTTATATCTACCAAAAAATATCCCAATTTTGCACTAAGCACTCATCTCTGAGCTACAGCTCCTTGTCTGTTACTGGAGTTAAGGTGCCTTTGCTGGTACATAGATAGCATTAGGCTGACCTTTCTGTGCTAAGTATCCCAAGGTATTGAGTGACTTTTTTTAGTTTTATTTGTTTATTACTGGCTGAGACATAATGGCACTTGAAACAATAGGGCTGCTTTCTCTAGTTAACGTATTAGCCAAGCACATGGAGTCTGACTGTCCTTTGCTTACCTCCAGGCTGCACCAGTGCACGCCCTATTCCAAACTTCTAACATCATCAGGGTTTGTTAGCCTTTAATAATTGCGTTAGTCCAAAAGTTAGTCACTTTTGAAAAGACTATTTGGGGGGAATTGAATCTGTAAAACACTGTTTATCATACCCCAATTCTCCAATCTTCCAGATTTAAAAATTACATCTGCAGACTGCTCTGCTACAACATGTCATTTAAATTGTTTTTGTTTGTTTCAATAGGTTTTTGGGAAACAGGTTGTGTTTGGTTACATGAATAAGTTATGTAGTAGTGATTTCTGAGATACTGGTGCACCCATTACCTGATGTACACTGTACCCAATGTGTAGTTTTTTATCCCTCACCCCCTTTCACCCTTTCCCCCAAGTCCCCAAAGTTCAATGAACCATTCTTAGGCCTTTGCATCCTCATAGCTTAGCTCTCACTTATGAGTGAGAGCATTTTGTTTGGTTTTCCATTCCTGAGTTACTTCACTTAAAATAATGTTCTCCAATTGTATCCAGGTTGCTGCAAATGCCATTATTTCATTTATTTTCATGGCTAACATTCCATGATGTGTGTGTGTGTGTGTGTGTGTGTGTAGCACAATTTCTTTATCCACTTTTTGATAGATGGGCATTTGGACTGGTTCCATATTTTTGCAATTGCAATTTGTGCTGCCATAAACATACATGTGGAAGTATCTTTTTCATATGGTGATTTCTTTTCTTCTGGGTAGATACCTAGTAGTGGGATTGCTGGATCTAATGGTAGTCTACTTTTAGTTCTATAATGAATCTCCACACTGTTTTACACAGTGGTTGTACTCATTTACATTTCCAACAACAGTGCAAAAGTGTTCCCTTTTCACCACATTCGCCCCAACATTAATCTTTTTTCATTTTTTATTTTCTGATTATGACCTTTCTTGCAAGAGTGAAGTGGTATCACGTTGTGGTTTTGATTTGCATCTGCCTGAGCATTTTTTCTTATGTTTGTTGGCCATTTGTATGTCTTCTTTTGAGAATTGTCCATTCATGTCCTTAGTCCACTTTTTGATGGGATTCTTTTTTATTTTCTCACTAATTCGTTTGACTCCCTTATAGATTCTTGATATTAGTCCTTTATTGGATGTATAGATTGCAAGATTTTCTCCCACTTTGTGGGTTGTCTGTTTACTTTGTTGATTATTTCTTTTGCTGTGCAGAAGCTTTTCAGTTTAATTGAGTCCCATCTACTTATCTTTGCTTTTGTTGTGTTTGCTTTTGGGTTCCTGGTCATAAACTCTTTGTCTAAGCCAATGTCTAGAAGCATTTTTTCAACGTTATCTTCTAGAATTTTTATGGTTTCAGGTCTTATATTTAAGTCTTTGATCCATCTTGAGTTGATTTTTGTATAAGGTGAGAGATCAGGATCCAGTTTCATTCTTCCACATGTGGCTTACCAATTATCCCAGCATCATTTGTTGAATAACAATTCCCCACTTTATGCTTTTGTTTGCATTGCTGAAGATAAGTTGACTGTAAGTATTCAGCATTATTTCTGGGTTCTCTATTCTGTTCCATTGGTCTATATGCTTGTGGTTTTTGTTTTGTTTTGTTTCACTACTACCATGCTGTTTTGGTGACTATGGCTTCATAATATAGTTTGAAGTCAGGTAATGTAAAGCCTTTGATTTGTTCTTTTTGCTTAGTTTTGCTTTGGCTATGCAGGCTCTTTTTTAGTTTCATATGAATTTTAGGATTGTTTTTCCAGTTCTGTGAAGAATGATGGTGGAATTTTGATGGGAATTGCATCGAATTTGCAGATTACTTTTGGCAGCATGATCATTTTCACAATATTGTTTCTACCCATTCATGAGCATGTGATGTGTTTCCATTTATCTGTGTCATTTATGATTTCTTTCAGCAGTGTTTTGTAGTTTTCCTTGTAGAGGTCTTTCACCTCTTAGGTTAAGTATATTCCTATGTGTGTTATTTTATTTTATTTTATTTTACCCAGCTATTGTAAAAGGAGTTGAGTTCTTGATTTGATTCTCAACTTGGTTGCTGTTGGGTGTGTAGCAGGGCTACTGATTTGTGTACATTAATTTTGTATCCTGAAACTTTGTTGAATTCATTTACCAATTCTAGGAGCTTTTTGAATGAATATTTAGGGTTTTCTAGGTATACGATTATGTCATCTGCAAACAGTGACAGTTTGATTTCCTCTTCACTGATTTGGATGCCCTTTATTTCTTTCTCTTGTCTGATTGCTCAGGCTAGGACTTCCAGTATTATGTTGAATAGAAGTGGTGAAAGTGGGCATTTATGTCTTGTTCCAGTTGTCAGGGTAATACTTTTAACTTTTCCCCATTCAGTATGATGTTGGTCGTGGGTTTGTCATAGATGGCTTTTATTACCTCAAGTTATGTCCCTTCTATGCTGAGTTTGATGGGGTTTTTAATCATATAGTGATGCTGGATTTTGTCACATGCTTTCTCTGCATCTATTGAGACAATTATGTGATTTTTGTTTTTAATTCTGTTTATGTGGTGTATCACATTTATTGACTTGTGGATGTTAAACCCTCTCTGCATCCCTGGTATAAAACCCACTTGATCATGATGGATCATCTTTTTTGATATTCTGTTGGATTCAGTTAGGTAATATTTTGTTGAGGATTTTTGCATCTATTTTCATCAGGGATATTGGTCTGTAGTTTTCTTTTTCCGTTATGTCCTTTCCTGGTTTTCGCATTAGGGCGATACTGGTTTCATAGAATGATTTAGGGAGGATTCACTCTTTCTCTATCTTTTGGAATAATGTCAATAAGATTGATATCAATTATTCTTTGAATGTCTGATAGAATTAATCTGTGAATGTGCCTAGTCCTTGACTTTTTTTGTGTGTAACTTTTAAATTACCATTTCACTTTCACTGCCTGTTATTGGTCTGCTCAGAGCCTCTGTTTCTTCCTGCTTTAATCTAGGAGGGTTGTATACTTTCAGGAATTTATCCCTCTACTCTAGGTTTTCTAGTTTATGTGCATAAAGGTGTTCATATTAGCCTTGAATGATCTTTTGTATTTCTGTAGTGTTGGTTGCAATCGCTCCCATTTTGCTTCTAATTGAGCTTATTTGGATCTTCTCTCTTCTTTTCTTGGTTAATTTGACTAATGGTCTATCAATTTTTTTATCTTTTCAAAAATCCAGATTTTTGTTTTATCTTTTGTATATTTTTTTTTTGTTTCAATTTCATTTAGTTCTTCTCTGATCTTGATTATTTATTTTCGTCCACTGGGTTTGGGTGTGGTTTGTTCTTGTTTCTCTAGCTCCTTGAGGTGTGACCTTAGATTGTCTATTTGTGCTCTTCCAGACTTTTTGATGTAGGTATTTAATACTATGAACTTTCCTTTTAGCACCATCTTTGCTATATCCCAGAGATTTTGATAGGTTGTGTCACTACTATCATTCAGTTCAAAGAATTTTTTAATTTCCTGTTGATTTCATTGTTGATACAACAATTATTCAGGGGCAGGTTATTTAATTTCCATATCCATGGTTTTGAGGGTTCCTTTTGGAGTTGATTTCAATTTTATTCTACTGTGGTCTTAGAAAGGACTTGATATAAATTTGATTTTCTCAAATTTGTTAAGGCTTATTTTGTGGCCTATCATACGGTCTATTTTGGAGAATGTTCTATGTACTGTTGAATAGAATGTGTATTCTGCAGTTAAGGGGTAGAATGCTTTGTAAATATTTATTAAGTCCATTTTTTCTAAGGTATAGTTTAAGTCCATTGTTTCTTTGTTGATTTTCCATCTTGATGACCTGTCTAGTTCTGTCAATGTAATATTGAAGTTTCCCCACTATTATTGTGTTGCTATCTCGTTTCTTAGGTCTAGTAGTAATTATTTTATAAATTTGGGAGTTCCAGTATTAGATACATATATATTTAGGATTGTGATATTTTCCTGTTGGACTAGTCCTTTTATCATTATACAGTGTTTCTCCTTGTCTTTTTTAACAGCTATTTCTTTAAAGTTTGTTTTGTCTGATATAAAAATAGCTACTCCTGCTCACTTTTGGTTTCCATTTGCATGGGATATCTTTTTCCACCCCTTTACCTTAAGTTTATGTGAGTCCTTATGTGTAAGGCGAGTCTCCTGAACACAGAACTTGGTTGGTGAATTCTTAACCATTCTGCAAATTCTGTATATTTTAAGTGGAGCATTTAGGCCATTTACATTCAATGTTAGTATTGAGATGTGAGGTACTATTTTATTCATCATCCTATTTGTTGTCTGACCTTGGGATTTTTTTTTTTCTATCATGTTGCTGTTTTATAGGTCCTGTGAGGTTATGCTTTAAGGAGATTATATTTTGGTGTATCAAAGATATGTTTCAAAATTTAGAGCTCCTTTTAGCAGTTCTTGTAGTGCTGGCTTGGTGGTGGTGAATTCTTTCAGTATTTGTTTGCCTGAAAAACAACTGTATCTTTCCTTCATTTATGAAGCTTATTTTCACTGGATACAAAATTCCTGACAGATAATTGTTTTGTTTAAGGAGGCTAAAGATAGGACCCCAATTCCTTCTAGCTTGTAGGATTTCTGCTGAGAAATCTGCTGTTAACCTGATAGGTTTTCCTTTATAGATGACCCGATGCTTTTGTCTCGCAGTTCTTAAGATTCTTCCCTTCATCTGGTCTTTAGATAATCTGATGACTATGTGCCTAGGTGGTGATCTTTTTGTGATGAATTTCCTAGGTGTTCTTTGAACTTTTCATATTTGGATGTCTAGATCATTAGCAAGGCCAGGGAAGTTTTCTTCAATTATTTTCTCAAATAGGTTTTCCAAACTTTTTTATTTTTCTTCTTCCTTGGGAATACCAATTATTCTTAGGTTTGGTTGGTAAATGTAATCCCAAACTTCTTGGAGACTTGGTTCTTTTTAAAAATTTTTTTCTTTGTCTTTGTCAGGTTGGATTAATTTGAAAGCCTTATCATTGAGTTCTGAAGACCTTTCTTCTACTTACTTCAACTTGATTCTATTGCTGAGACTTTCCAGGGCATTTTACAATTCTCTAAGTGTGTCCTTGATTTCCAGAAGTTGTAATTGTTTTTCTTTAAGGTATCTATTTCACTGAAGATTTTTCCATTCATATCCTGTATCATTTGTTTGATTTCTTTAAGTTGGACTTCACCTTTCTCTGGTACCTCCTTGATTGGCTTAATAATTGACCTTCTGAATTCTTTTTCTGGCAATTCAGAGCCTTTTTCTTTGTTTGGATCCATTGCTGATGAGCTAGCATGATATTCTGGGGGTTTTAAAGAATGCTGTTTTGTCATATAACCAGAATTGTTTTTCTGTTTCCTTCTCATGTGGGTAGACTATGTCAGAGGGAAGATCCAGAACTCAAGAGCTGCTGTTCAGATTATTTTGTCCTACAGGGTACTCCCGTGATGTAGTGCTCTCCCCTTTCCCTTAGGGATGGGGCTTCCTGAGAGCTGAACTGCAGTGATTGTTATTTCTCTTCTGGATCTAGCCACCCAGTGAAGGTACCAGGCTCTAGGCTGTTACTGGGGAGTGTCTGCCAAGAGTCCTGTGATGTGATCCATCTTCAGATCTCTCAGCAGTGAATACCAGCACCTTCTCTGGTGGAGATAGCAAGAGAATGAAGTGGACTCTGTGAGGGTCCTTGTGATATGGAAGTGCTGGGAAGGGAAGAGTGTGGTCCCTTTAAATGATATGGAAATGGGGAAGAGAAGTGCTGGGTAAAGGAGGGCATGGTCCCTGGCTAGGGCTCTATCCCCACGGACCTAGGTGAGGACAGGCATTTCCTGCCCAAATGTTGCATTTCCCAAGACCATCCTGGCCTTCCATGCTCCCATCCTGTGCCTATAAATACCCAAGACCCTAGCAAGGCAGAAACAGAAGCAGCTGGACATCAAGAGGAGCACGTCAGTGGAGGAACACATGGGTGGCTGGACACATCCAGAGAAGCACATCAGCAGGAACTGGCACACCGGCAGGCCACAGACTGGCAGAACGATGCGGAGGTTGGCTGGAGCAGTTGGAGGAGAGCCCAGCCTGCTGAGCAGCCTGACTCCAGGGGAAAACCTTCCCACTCCATCCCCCTTTTGGCTTCTCCCATCTGCTAAGAGCTACCTCCACTCAGTAAAACCTTGGACTCATTCTCCAAGCCCAGGTGTGATCCAATGCTTCTGGTACACCAAGGCGAGAACCTGGGATATAGAAAGCCCTCTGTCCTTGTGACAAGGTAGAGGGTCTAACTGAGCTGGTTAACACAAGCTGCCTATAGACAGCAAAACTCAAAGGGCACCCTATAACACATGCCCACTGAGGCTTCAGGAGCTGTAAACATCCACCCCTAGAAACTGCCGTGGGTACAGAGTCCCACAACCTGCCCTTCTGTATGGTCCCCTAGAGGTTTGAGCAGCAGGACACTGAAGAAGCGAGCCACTTGCCCTGCCGCACACCCTGCGAGGGGGACAAGGGAACTTTTCTTGTTTCACTTGGCTGTATTTCTGTGAAGTGCACTCGTGTTGTGTTGGTTGGCCTCCAGCCAGGAGGTGGCACCTTCAAGAGTGCATCACCTGCAGTAGCATAGGGAGGATCAGGTGGTAGGTGGGGCTTTGTCTTTGGCTACCACGGAGGGTAGATGAAGACCATCAAGTGGGGGCAGGATTAGGGATGTCTGAGCTCAGACTCTCTTTGGGCAGGGCTTGCTGTGGCTGCTGTGGGGGATGGGAGTGTGGTTCCCAGGCCAATGGAGCTATGTTCCCAGGGGGATTATGGCTGCCTCTGCTGTGTCACCCAGGTCACCAGAGAAAAAGCCTGCTGGAGAAAGCCAGCAGCCACAGACCTCACCCAACCCCCATGCCATCCCACAGCCACTACCACCATGCCCCACCAACAGCACCGAGTTTATTTCCAGGCAGCTGGTGAGCAGAGCTGAGAACTTGCCCCAGGCTACCAGCCTCCCAGCTGAGAGAGCAAACTGACTCACAATTCCTCGCTGTCCCATGGAGCCTGGAGAGGCAATCTATCTGCTTCAGAGGGTCTGTGGATTCTCTTGGCTTTCCTGGTATTTTCCTGCAGTAGTTCTTGGAGCAAAAGTTCACAATATGGGTCTCTATTTATTGCTCTGTCCATCCAAGTAGGAGCTGCAAGTTAGTCCTGCCTCCTATCCATCATTTTTACCTTGCATCTTATTTTAACTAAATAACTGTTAAAACTATCCATTCTAGCTTTCTTCTATTGGCCAATGAGTATCTTTGGATCCATCTTGAAGATCAGTAAACAAAAAGGGAAGTAGTAATATAGTCTAGTAGTACTGTAGGCATGACTCAAGACGCCCCCATCATAGCCCATTCTCAACTGCATCTTGACTTGAACATAGTGTCCAGAAAAGGACCTAAGTTCTACAAAGATTATGGGAATACCCATTTATAAGTCAAAATAAAAGTGATAAATACACTATATATTTCACTTCAATCATATTTTTATTATTATTTTGGCCCTTTTTAAATATAAGATATGACTTTTTTCCAAAAATTACTTTGGTATTTCCACATGGCTAATAGCAGATACATATACATAGTTCATCTTCTGGCAAATCTCTCAGATGTTTTTGTGGTAATTTTGTTAAATGAAATAATTTACTGTAACAACATACTCTCCAATTTCATTCTTTGTTTAGTATAGACTTGAAGAGAAAATTTTATAAATCTGGATGTGAGCAAGTTGTTCATAAATGAGAAGTTTTCCCAGAACACCTATAGTGGTGCTTTCTGTTCTGGATGAAAAATGCTCTAATGTAACATGTAAAGTGACCTCTTACTAATGATACTCATAATATGAATGTCTACTTTAAGAGCAAGAAATGAAATTTGGGTGAGTCATTTCTAAGGATGCTGCTTTGGGGCTAATAATGTGGCTGAATGCATTAGGTACGGGCAATATATTTTGCTTGAACCTGCTTCACCTTCTTGGGTCAGAGGAAAATGTATCTCTCATTTACTCTGACTTCTGTTCCTTCTTCAAAAGTTCAAAATCTAATACAGTTCCCACCTCATGTTTTCCCTAAGGCAAAAGCATTCTGCAGCACTACCACGTTATTCACTTTCAAATTGTGATAATTTCATGCATTTAGAATTCAGAGTTCTCCTGATGTTGGAGACATCTCTTATGATGTATTCCTACCATGCAGCTGTGGATTATCCCACAGTGTTCTCCAACACCCCCTCTCCATTGTCTCCTTCAACATATGGAGCAATGACAAAAGCAGTAAGGAAACATGAGTCAGTAGCATTTTGATGACAACTCAAGAGATGGCTCAAAGCTCCTAGCCACACTTTCTCCTTCCATAGGTAGGACTTTTGCTATCCCAGAGGGCATATATCTCTCCATGAGCTACAATTTCAGTGCACACAGGGGTGGTCTGTTGGACAGAGCATGCACAGCACTAACACTTCACCCATCTGGTATCCATATGGGATACTATATAAAATATATATATAAAATATACAATCCACTAAGAAAGCCACTCACCCTAACTCATAATATCCAAATTAGCCAAAGACATTTGGGAAGGGCATATCAGACCTCACCTGCAAGAAAACCTCTTGACAGAGTCCTTTAACTTATGCATAATGTAGCACTTCAGTGGTAAATACTAAGTTTATAAGTAAAATATCAAACTACATTATCAAGCAGGCTATAACTGGTGGCTAGACTTGTTTCCTCAGAAAACTAATATAGCTCCACATGGGTGCCAACATGCTATGGAATAACTTGTTGGGATACTAGGTTTCTCTGAATGATGACTTCTTGCAGGTCAATAGGTGGGTGCAACTTCTGTCTTCCTAAGCTAGAGGCTATTCCTAGTGATTTCTTGTCTGTCAAAGGATCTTGGTGCCAGGACATAAATTTTAAGTTGAAAAAGTGAGAGGTTTGGTGATATAAGTCTGATTGTTTATTCTCTACTTATGGGAACTGATGCACTCCCCCTCCTCTGCCTCCAAAAAAAAAAAAAAAAGTGTGTAATTATCTAAGATTTCTAAGCAGAACTGGGAGTGGGATGTATGGGGTTAAATAATGGCCCTGAAAAAGATATATCCATGCCGTTACCATGGAATCTTTACATATTACCATATATAGCGAAAGAGTGAATATTAACTCCTAAGGCAAAAGATGAACTTAAGGTATGGATTTTGAGAGGAGGTGTCATCTATCCTGAAGTATATAAGTAGGACTTAAGCGCAATCACATATATCCTTATAAAAGACAGATGGGGGGAGTTTTGACAGAGAAGAGCAGGAAGCAATGTGACCATGGAGGCAGAGATAGTGATGAGGCCATAGTTCAGGAACGCTGAGGCAGCCATCAGACACAGAAAGAGAAGAGGAGCCAATTCTCTCCTAGAACCTTGGAGGTAGCACAGTCTTGCCAAAACCTTGACTTCAGACTCTGGCCTCCAGAACTATGAGATAATAAATTTCTGTTGTTTTAAGGCACTAAGTTTTTATGATTTCTTACAGCAGCCACAGGGAATTAATACAGGGGATAACAAACCTTTACTAGATTTGTGTCCACACCTTGTTCAGTGATATTTTGTTTCATACCCTTTAAGAGTATTAGAAAAGACATTTGACCAGTGAGAGCATAGACATTACCTTTCCAGGTAATTAAGAGTTTTCAAGGCTGGGCGCGGTGGCTCAAGCCTGTAATCCCAGCACTTTGGGAGGCCGAGACGGGCGGATCACGAGGTCAGGAAATCAAGACCATCCTGGCGAACACGGTGAAACCCCGTCTCTACTAAAAAAAAAAAAAAAAAAAAAAAAAAATACAAAAAAATTATCCGGGTGAGGTGGCGGCGCCTGTAGTCCCAGCTACTCAGGAGGCTGAGGCAGGAGAATGGCGGGAACCCGGGAGGCGGAGCTTGCAGTGAGCAGAGATCCGGCCACTGCACTCCAGCCCGGGCAACAGAGTGAGACCCGTCTCAAAAAAAAAAAAAAAAAAAGAAGAAGAAAGAAAAGAAAAGAGTTTTCATGTTTTTAGAAGACTTTTCAACACACAACTGCCATCTACAATTAATTACCTCATCCAAATTGGCCAGTACTTGCAAACAGTTTATGCTTCCTGATGGGGGATAGTGGGTGGGGACATCAGTGATATGTGGAAGCACCTCCAAATGGAAAAATTAATCTTAAAGGAGATTTGTTCTTCCTATTCCCTCTCTGAATAGAAATACATTAAATGAAACAGAGAATCTCTGGCTTTCTACCCAACAGGTAGAAAGACACCTTCAACTTGGAATATCACATTGTCTTCAGACTTCAATAATTCTCTTCAGCCTTTAGAAATACACAAATATTGCAATTATGGCAAATTTCTTCAAACCACCACAATCAGCAATGATGAGCTATAGTCCATTAGTTAACAGTCATCCGTCCTGATGCACTAAGTCACTGATCTATGACAGGGTGATGCTCCAAAATTCCTTCCCTCAAGGCCATAGAACTCTATCTGTATGGTGCTGTTCCCCTTTCAGGCAGCCCAGAGTCTACTCAAGAATAAAAAAATGCAATTGCCACCCCCACCCCACAGTTCCTGAAGTCACCCACGGCAAAACTGCTATTTCACATCCTCCCCTTCCCTCCACATACAACCTGTATGTGAAAATATATTAGGAAGTTCTTCTGGATTTCCTGGCTTATATTTGACTGTATACATTAGTACACACAGTGGATATATAGTTTGGGCAGATACCACTTAACTGCATATTGCCAATATAAAAAGTATAGTGTGTGACATAGGTGGGAATTTGTCCCCATTAGTACGTCTTCTCAGGTGTATAGAACCTATGTAAAGCTCCACACAAGAGTCCCCAATTTGTCTAAGTTGCAGACGTCAATGCCAAATGTTGAAGTGGATTAGTAGAATGGTGGCATCAATGTGTTGGACACTAGTTACTCTGACTTTTCTAAAGACCAACGATTTTGTTAAGAGCTGGTTTAGACTCTACCACAATATGACTTAAGTGTGGTGAAAATCTTCGTAAGAAAGGTTTTTAGGAAGGAAGCTTTAATGTCAAGTAAATTAAGACATCTATATATTGTGGGAGGAATGTCTGCAGATCCATCATTATTGAAACAAAAATCAAGCTAGAGAAGAAAACAGAACAATAAATTAAAATGACACACCAGGAAGGCTAAAACTCCTATTTTGATGGCACCATCTGCCACAAATTTAGAGCAGTGTTTTCAAACTTTAATGAATATACAAATTACTTGGGGATCTTGCTAAAATGCAGATTTTGGTTTAGCATCTGGGGTCAGGCCTAAGAGTGAGCATTCTCAGCAAGCTCTCTGGGGTTGCATACTGCTGGTCTGAGGACCACACTATGAGAAGCAAAGCTTTATAGCGTGCGCAAAGGTCTGAAATAATGTCCAACCTTTTACCAGTTAATTATGACAGCACATATGCTGCTCCTGGGTTTTGATTAGTTCAGTGCACTCAACTACATGCTTATCTACAAGCCTAGAAGAGCAATGTTGAAAGCTGATGCCTTGGACCATCTGTTGTCGCAGATTCCATATTCTGCTGTACTCTTTCCATTAGAAGTTGATGTGTTACAAGATCTCCCTGACCAGGCTCTCTGGTTGATCAAATCAAAGTGACTTGCACCTTATGGTAGATAGCTGATAATAGAGGACAGTGAGTGACTAAGGGTTTCATACTGATCACAAGCTATCAACATGAGTTAATAGAAAAATAAGTAAAATCTTACTGTTCTTCTAGAAAGTAGCTATTGCCATATCATGACCAATGAACCCATTGTTCTTTGCAGAATTGGTCCCATCAAAGCATTCGCTAGAATCTGTTTCTTGCAGGAATGTAACAGGAAAAAACTAGAATTTATTTTTATTCAGAAAATATTTGAAAGATTCATAAATTTCTAGGCAACTCACCATAACTCACCAAATTTTTTATGTCCCTATGGAAAGCGGATGTGAAACTTTAATCAAGAACCATACTGAACAGAAATTTATTGACTATGTTTCAAAATTCAAAGGCTTTCTGATTTTATATCAAACCACTACTGCAATAATTATAGTTATGTTCTACCGACAGTGATTCAATGTTATCTCAGGTGATCTCAATTTGTCAGTGGTGCCTAATCTAAGTAGTAGCAGAACAAGACAGTGAATGAGAAGGAAAAGAGCCTGACACCAGTCCTTCCTACTGGGTCAGTACAGGTGGAGGATTGTGGTAGAGCAGATGAAAGTGGCTATTCAGAAGCCCCTGAAACATAGGGGCTTGTTTTTGGAGAAAGTATTGTGAAAATTTTATAAATGTATGTAGGTATTATAATGATGATGATAATGATTTTTATCATCTTATACATGAGTCACCTTATACTATAAAATATGACCATAAATGTGCCAAACAAATTTGAGAATGAGACATCTAAGAGGATTAAACCGAACTTCAGGAGTTAAGTATTTGGACAAAGAAAAAAGAAGAGGCTAGAACAGTAATAGGCAAAGCCAGATGGTGAATCCAGATCTTTTCAGTCCAGCTCTTTGTACAGTCAGCCAGACTAACCTTCAACTTATCTTTTCATATTAAACAAATTGAATCAATCCTGCTGAGTTTATAATGAAGCAATATATGTTAATATCTCATTCAGACTTCACTAAGACAACCCAAACATTACTGTGGATATTAACATATTGATACGGTTTGACTGTGTTCCTGCCCAAAATCTCATAATGAGTTATAATTCCCATAATCCCCACATGTCAAGGGTGGGACCAGGTGGAGGTAATTGAATCATGGAGGCAGTTTTCCCATGCTGTTCTTGTGATAGTGAGTGACTCTCATGAGATATGATGGTTTTATAAGCATCTGGCATCTCCTCTGCTTGTACTTACTCTCTCCTGTCACCTGTGAAGAAGGTGCCTGCTTCTCCTTTGACTTCTGCCATGATTGTAAGTTTGCTGAGGTCTCTCCAGCCTTGTGGAGCTGTGAGTCAATTACATCTCTTTCCTTTATAAATTACCCAGTCTTTGGTATTTCTTCATAGCAGTGTGAGAATGAGCTAATACAGTAAATTGATAGCTAGGTAGTTGGGGGACTGCTGTAACGATACCTGAAAACGTGGAAGCAAATTTGGAACTGGGTAACAGGAAGAGGTTGGAACAGTTTGGAGGGCTCAGAAGAAGAGAAAATGATGTGAGGAAGTTTGGAACTTCCAAGAGACTTGTTGAGTGGTTTTGACCAAAATGCTGATAGTAATGGACAATGAAGTCCTGGCTGCAGTGGTCTCAGATGGAGATAAAAAACTTCTTGGGAACTGGAGCAAAGGTGACTCTTGCTATGTTTTAGCAAAGAGACTGGCAGCATTTTGCCCCTGCCCTAGAGATATGTGGAACATTGAAATTAAAAGAGATGGCCGGGCGTGGTGGCTCACGCCTGTAATCCCAGCACTTTGGGAGGCCGAGGCGGGCGGATCATGAGGTCAGGAGATCGAGACCATCCTGGCTGACACGGTGAAACCCTGTCTCCAACCAAAAAGAAAAATACAAAAAGTCAGCTGGGTGCAGTGGCGGGTGCCTGTAGTCCCAGCTGCTCTGGAGGCTGAGGCAGGAGAATGGCCTGAACCCGGGAGGCGGAGCTTGCAGTGAGCCGAGATCGTGCCACCACACTCCAGCCTGGGCGACAGAGCGAGACTCCGTCTCAAAAAAAAAAAAAAAAGAAAAGAAATTAAAAGAGATGATTTAGGGTATCTGGTGGAAGAAATGTTTAAATGACAAAGCATTCAAGAGAAACCAGAATATAAAAGTTTAAAAAATTTGCAGACTAACAATGTGATAGAAAAGAAAAACCCATTTTTCTGAAGAGAAATTTAAGCCAATGACAAAAATTTGCATATATAACAAGGAACCAAATGTTAATCACTAAGACAATGGGGAAAATGCCTTCAAGGCATGTCACAGACCTTCAGGGCAGCCCTTCTCATCATAGGCCCAGAGGCCTAGGAGGGAAAAATGGTTTCATGGGTGGTGTCCAGGGCCTTTCTGCTCTGTGCAGCCTGGGGACATGGTGCCCTGTGCCCCAGTTGCTCCAGTTCCAGCCATGGCTAAAAGGGGCCAAGGTACAGCTCAGGCCATGGCTTCAGAGTGTGCAAGCTTCAAGCCTTGGCAGCTTCCATGTGGTGTTGAGATAGTGGGTGCACAGAGGTCAAGGACTGAGGTTTTGGAACCTCTGCCTAGATATCAGAGGAGGTATGGAAAAGATGCATATGTATGCATTTGCCTGGATATATGTATGTATGATTCTGCCTGGATATCCAGGCAGAAGTTTGCTGCAGGGGTAGAGACCTCATGGAGAACCTCTGCTAGTGCAGTGTGGAAGGGAGATGTGGGGTTGGAGCTCTACACAGAGTCCCCACTGTGGCACTGCCTAGTGGAACTGTGCAAAGAGGATCTACATTCTCCAGACCCCACAATGGTAGATCTACTGCAGCTTGCAACATGAGCTTGAAAAAGCCACAGACACTCAATGCCAGCCTGTGAAAACAGCCAGGAGGGGCCTGTATCCTGTGAAGCCACAGGGCTAGAGCAGCCCAGGGCTGTTGGAGCCCATGTCTTACATCAGTGTGACCCAGATGTGAGACATGGAGTTACAGGAGGCCATTTTACAGCTTTAAGAGCTGACTGCCTTGCTGGATTTCAGGTTTACATGGGTCCTGTAACCCCTTCCTTTTGGCCAATTTCTCCCATTTGGAATGGGTGTATTTACACGACTCCTGTACCCCCATTGTATCTAAGAAGTAACTAACTTGCTTTTGATTTTACAGGCTCATAGGCAGAAGGGACTTCCCCTGGCTCAGGTGAGACTTTGGACCTGTACTTTAATGCTGGAATGAGTGAAGACTTTGGGACACTGTTGGGAAGGCATGATTGGTTTTGAAATGTGAAAGGGGCATGAGATTTGGGAGGGGCCAGGGGCAGAATAATATGGTTTGACTGTGACCCCACCCAAAATCTCTTCTTGAACTATAATCCCCATAATCCCCACTTATCAAGGGTGGGACCAGAGGGAGGTAATTGGATCATGAGGCAGTTTTCCCTATGCTGTTCTCATAATAGTGAATGAGTCTCATGAGATCTGGTTTTATAAGTGTCTGGCATTTCCCTTGCTTACACCCACTCTGTCCTGCCACCCTATGTAGAAAGTGCCTGCTTTTCTTTTGCCTTCCACTATGATTGTAAGTTTTCTGTGGCCTACCCAGCCATGTGGAACTGTAAGTCAACTAAACCTCTTTCTGTTATAAACTACCTAGTCTCAGGTATTTCTTTATAGCAGCATGAGAACAGACTAATACACATATCCATGCTGCACTTCACACATTTATACCACCAAATTGTTCTTTGCTAATATTTATCATGATGAGCCAATGTGGACCTGCTGCAATTGGCCATTTGATATCTAAGTCATGCAAGGTACAAGTAGACAAATGTGATATTGCCATGGAAAGCACAAAAAAATAGACTTACCAACCACAAAATATTAGAAGCATCTCCCATCCAATTGGTATTGTTTAATATATTTGAAGACTGTATTCCTTTAAAAAATGAAAGCTATGAAATGAAATAAATCATAACTGTTCTCTGGCTAGCATAATCAAGAAACAAATCAAATTTTTTTCACCCGCTATCAGTTCGGTTTATCCAAATAAACAAAAGAAATAGAAGACACACACACACACATAAACACACACACACACGAGATTTATTTTAAGGAATTGGCTCACACAAGCCTAGAGGAGCAATATTGAAAGTTATAAAGGTCGAGAAGTCCCAGGATCTGTAGTTGGTAAGCTGGAGACCTGGAAGAACCAAGGGCATAGTTCAAGTTTGAGACTGAGACCTTGAGAACCAATGGTGTAAGTTCAGTCCAAGTATAGGAGAAGATGGATGTCCTAGCTTAAAAGAAAAGTCAGTAGACAGAAAATTCTCTCTTACTCCCTCTTTTGTTCTATTTGGGCCTCCAGTGGCTTGGATAAGACCCACCCATATTGATAAGGGCAATCTGCCTTACTCAGTCTACTGAGTCAGGTGTTAATGCCATCCAGGAACACCCTAAGAGACACACCCAGAAGAGCATTTAACCATATATCTGGTCACCCTGTACCCCAGACAAATTGACACATCATAAATTTACCACCCCTTGTCAAATTGGCACTCACACATTACCTTAAATCATACTTAATCTCCAAAGAAGGACAGTAACAAGATAATAATTCAACCTAACATAATACAATTATTCTACATACAACCAGAAATACACTAATTTCTTCCCAGAAGAGGAGGTGAAGTTCTTAAATGATGTTTACTCTTCTCCTTGATATTCTGCAACTTAAATACTATGATGTAAAATTAACAATACTTAAATACTATGATATCAAGTCAATACATTTTATTTACATGATAAGGGAATAAGAGGAAGAAGAAAACAAAGCAATTTGCTATATGCATACACACTCATGCACACACAATATTCATAATAAAATAAAGAAGAAATAAGTTACAGTCCTTATTTCTGTAAATGGCCACATGGTGGTAACTGGCATTTAAAACTGCCTTCTGTGATTCCATTTTGTATACCCTTTGTCTTCAGTAAGTACCTCAGTTGGTCATCGTTCTTTACCTGGTGGAGTGACCCAAGCTTTATTCACTAGTAGAGCCTGATTTTAGTCTCATAAAATGGTGCTGTTTAATTATTTTAATGATCATGTCCCTCAAGAGTATACAAGGAGTAACAGTGTAACACCCTAGTTTCTGCTTACATCCAGTAGAGTTCTATAGTGGGTTCCATAGTAGTTTGTCATGTGTGTGCATGATAGGAAAAAAGTAAGAAAGAAAGTTAAATGTAAATCATGTTATAATATTTAAAATGTCTTTTAAAATGTGGACTAATTCCCTGCCTCTTTATTTATCTCCTGACACATGATTTGCCTTTTATTCTAAGTTCATTCTCTTTGCTTCAGAGTTAATAGCAATGTCCGTTTAACATCAAATCTCCAAGAACTCATTATATGGGTCATCATTGTATGCTTTGGAGAATTCAGCCTTCCTGAACTGTGAGTCAATTTTGATTTCTCAATATCTATGCAAAACAGTTGCTAAATGCTAATAACATAGAAAATGAAATATACTCAATCATCATTTGGAATTTTTTATGAGAGAGACCATGAGTGAAAATTTAAATCTACACAATTGTTATGAGCTCATATATCTGCTCTGCTTATAATTACCACAATCATTTTCCAGCTAATAGAATAATCATTAGGAACAGATAATTTAATAATATGTACTCATTAATTGTTCCATATATACTTTCTTGAACTTTGAGTGAAAATAATCCCTTGTAGATATATTAACTGTGGAGATTAAAAGGTGGGGGGCTTGAGAGTCCATAGTTGGTTGTTTCAGATGCAGAAAGACATATTTTCAGAATTTTTCTAGTAGAGCCAATAGAGAGACGAAAGGAGGTCAGAGATATGCTAATCTGCATCAAGATGTGTCAGACAATGGAGAAGATTATGACATACTGAGTTGATGTCAGTGGTTATTAAGAGAAAGATGCATAAGTTAGCATTTCCTACTAAAATTTTATTATAAGGAAACCAAGACATACTGAAGAAGGGTCATCAAGCTCATCTCCTGGAATTATTTTCTTTTTGGCTTAATCCATGCTGATTACCATCACTCATTAATGACTCATCAGGGGAAAGTCTTACCTTTTTCTATTATTTTCATTGCATTAACTTTAATTAAATGGATTCAATTATTATGTAACAGGAGATGTTTTATTAATAACAGCTCAAATTGTCATGGAAAAATGTCCTGTTCAATAATGTCATCATATCAAATTCAGGAGGGAGAAAAAAGATTTAACTCAGAGTCCAGGTTTAGAAAAAAAAAAAAAAAAAGGCTATAGTCTTACACATCTTTGTCTCATTGTCAGTAATACCCCTCACTGTAATTACTGCCACCACTGGTGATCACCAGAAACCGACATTGTGAACAGTATTACTTTAAAAAGGAAGCTCCAATCCACTACAGTAACATTATCCTCTTGTAATCCGTGTCCTTTGAAAAGCCAGAGTTTAGCTTTCCAATGTAAAGCCCATTTGCTTCTTTGTTCTTTTCTCAAATTAAATTAAGTTAACCAATGTTACAATTTTATTGCAATATCAGTGCACCAGGTAATATAAGTCTAATATAACTTTAATATTCTAACTTAAAATCAAAATTTTATTATTTGAATAACTACACTAAAATAAATTTATATTTGATGTGATTAGTTATTTCAACTGTAGGGTCTTCTGCTCAAAGAAAAATATGAGGAATATTCAAAACTTAAATTAAACTACCAATTAGCATTCCAAAAACCGTAATTTTTTAAAAAAAAAATTTAGTCAAAAGCAGTGCTATTTTAGATAAACAACTAATTTCTTCTTAAACTTAAATATCAATGAGTCCTATTTTCAATATTCTAACATTACAATTTTAAATGGAAAACTTCATGAAAAACTATTAGCACAATAATATTCTTCTCTCCTTCCTCTATCCAAAGATGGAATTAAATCTTTAAATTACACATAATCGGAAATAAACTTTATACTATTACAAAAATGAAAAATGGGCTTAAAGAATAGAATGTAGAGCTTTAAATTAGTATTTTCCCTCTAATGATCAAACCACTATTGAATACACCAATCCATCCATGCTGTCAGATCCATTATCTGTAATTATTTTTTACTTTAATAAGTCCGGCATTAAACTCAAAAGTACCGAAATGAAGAGATAAATAATACTTAAAATCCTAAATTAATAGCACACTGATCTGATCCTTTGGGCATTTGTTTTTCTAGTTTAAATAAGGTGGAAGTACTGAAAATAACTTGGATTTTAAAATTAATCAGACTTCTGTATATAAAAGCTACATAAATTTTGGTATGTTATTTCATATTTCTGAGGTTGTATGATGGGTGAAAATATTGGAAATAACCTACAAGAGCTATCTGGCTCAAAATAAGTAAGTAGGGTCAAGTATTTCTCCTCAATCTCAAATTCCATTCAAATGGTACAACACAAATGCAAATAAATTTATGGCAATGCTGAATGTCTCGGAGGGTGTCACTAGTTGATCAGAATAGTCAACTTTGTAGAAAATATAAAGCAAATGACAGCAGGACAAGAAAAACCCAAGCGAGGCAAGAAAATAGCAAAGTCATACAATAAAAGAATAGGACCTTTTACAAATGAATCCTAATAACAGAACCCAAGAATAACCTCCAGCATGATTAAAGCAGAGTGATTATGAAAAGGAACGGTCAATGGGCCTCTTGCCAGGTAATTAGTTGAAGAACAGAGCAATTCACTATTGGTTCTACCCTGAGGATATAATCATGCAATAAGTTTCAAACTGGAAATTCTGCAGTCAAATATTAGTAAAGTAGGCAGTAGTGCCAGAAAGAAATGAAAGTGCTCCCAGGTAGCTTGTAATTATCCCCAAAGACAAGGACTGCCTGCTCAGAAGTCAAAGAAGTTTCATAATCTGGTCATATGCCCCCTTCTTTCCCCAGTACATACACACACACACACACACACACACACACACACACACACACACACACCACATTCAACTACTTGAGCTACAGCTACTATAATCCAATTCTATATTCATATTTACTGCCAAGAGAAACAATTGTTCACTTGGATAGAGAAAATGCATCTGGCCAATAATTTTGATCAGCAAGGATCCTCATCTATAAATGCAAATAATCAAGAATCAATAGACATTTGAAGATATGTAACATGAAAGAGACAAATCTTAAGTAGAAAAATGAAATCATAAGCAAAATATTAATGCAGAAAAAAAGGAAATATTAAGACCAGAAAAACAGTTTCAGATGTATTTAAGAAGATGGTACAATCATTGAAAAAAACAGAAGAAAAAGCTTCATTGAAAAAAAATAGAAGAGTACTTAAAAACTTAGAACATAAGTACTGATATAAGAATTTAATAGATATAGGCTGAACAGTAGATTTTACAAAGTTGAAGATTTAATTAGAGATCTGAACATTTAAATCAGGGAATTCTCTCAGAAAAGCTATGCAGAAGGACAAAGAAATGAAAAACATAAGAGAAAAAGAAATGGATGTGGGGATAAAGGCAGAATTCCAACGTGACTGTAGAAGTTCCAGAAGAAGAAAACCAGTAGGATAAGAAATAGGCAAGGGTAATAATATTAAATAGAATTTAAGATAGAATTTTCCAAAATTTATTTAGATTAAAAAGCATAATTCTCTAGAAAAATGAATGCATACATCCATCAAAATGTGAACCCTAGGATGTTTATAGAAGCTTTATTCATAACAACCAAAACCTGGAAACAACCTAGAAATCCATAAACAAGAGGGAATATAAACAAATCCTGGTGTCTTTATAAAATGGTATACTATATAGCATCTAAAAAAACATAAACTAATGTTGAATGTAATGACATGAATACTCTCACTGACAATGGTGAGTTTAAGGAGTCAGATACAAAGGAGTTCATATCATGTTTGAGTCAAAAATAAGCAAAACAAATCAGTGGTGAAGAAGTCACTGTATTGGATATTGCAGGAGGTGAGAATAGGAACTCAGGAAAAATATAAGGCATCATTCTGAAAAGTGATTTTTGGTGTTTACATTGTATATGTATATATGTACAATTTCAAGTTATACACTGATTTATGCACTTTACAGTATTTATTTTACCTCAATTAAAAAATATATTAGTGGCTGGGTGTGGTAGCTCATGACTGTAATCCCAGCACGTTGGGAGGCGAGATGGGTGGATCACTCGAGGCCAGGAGTTCGAGAGCAGTCTGGCCAACGTGGTGAAACTCTGTCTCTACTAACAAAACAAAAATTAGCTGGGGGTGGTGGTGCATGCCTGTAGTCCCAGCTACTTGGGAGGCTGAGGTGGGAGAATTGCTTCAACCCGGGAGGCTGAGGTTTCAGTGAGCCAAGATCGTGGCATTGCACTCCAGCCTGGGCGACAAAGCAAGACTCTATCTCAAAAAATATATATATTAGAGTTTACCATAAAAATATTTTGTAACAAAGAACTTCTAGTTATCTCTCTACATACTTTTGTCTTTTGATTTCTAATTGTAATATGTATAGTCATATTATTTTAAAGACAAATCTTGCATGCCATGTGCCTAGTATGGTGCCTTTTATGCTCTAGAAATGATAGTGCTTTATTATACTCTAAAATTTAATGATTTGTTTGAATCGAGTAAAATGGTTAATAGAAATGTTTACAGTCAGTAAATAAAGAGTAGCAATGTATTAATCCTTTTTCATGCTACTATAAACAACTGTCCAAGACTGGATAGTTTATAAAGGAAACAGGTTTAATTGACTCACACTTCAGCATGGCTTGGGAGGCCTCAGGAAGCTTACAATCATGGTGGAAGGTGAAGGAGAAGCAAGGCATCTTCTTCACAAGGTGGCAGGAAGGAGAAATGCCAACAGGAGAAATGCCAGATGCTTATACAATAATCAGATCTCGTGAGACTTACTCATTATCACAAGAACATCATGGGAGAAACTCCCATGATCCAATTACCTCCACCTGGCCCCACCCTTGACCCCTGGGGAGTATTAAAATTCAAGGTGAGATTTGGGTGGGGACACAGAGCCAAACCATATCAAGCACCCTTTGTGTATTATAATACTCTGGAGATTTAAAATATTTCTATGGCCTTAGATTTTCACTAAAGCTCTGTAAAGAGTTCCATGTTTTATTTCTGATCTAAAAATGAAATCACTGGGGTTCATCTATTTAATGATTGTTTTTAAAAGTTTGCTGTCAGTAGTGTAACCTGTATCTGCTGACTTCAAATTGTTTAAAATTTCCACTAACCTCGCTGGGAGAATCTGAGGAAACATAAGTCAAATACTGTTATTACTGTCATAGATCATGGAGTAAAAATAGCCTGTCAAGGTCAAACACGCAAAGTAATGAGGATTTCTTTTTTGGTTTTAGGTTTTTGTTTTTACCTCTGAGCCATAATGTGATCACCACTTCACTGATGATATCCAACCAGTTAACACTCTCTGTGAACATTTGGAAAATGCTTCAATTTCCAAATATTAGAGTGACTACTTGTTCTTTGCAAAGTAGACACTTACGTAAGCACATATTCTTTATTAGAAAATGGAAATTGAAGAAGCAACAAAGCAATACACTTCCATAGATTCTAGCTGATAGCCTGTGGATTCCAAGTGCTGCACTTAAAACTATTTCAAGGTCACAAGTAACAAAAACTTGTTAGGTATTTGTAACAATAAAGAAAATGAAATAGGAAAATGGTAATATTGCCAGAACCCCGGTATATGTTGATTTCTTTTATTGAACTGCTAACGTTGACATAAAAAAGAAAGGTCAGATAAAGTTTCTTCAATAATTTTGAATTCTAAAATGTCATTAGGTAAAACTTCTTAAACACAAAACTAATAAAGATAATATGAAATTAGTAACATGACTCATGCTACTTATTAGTATTTCCTTCCTTGCCCATTCGTTAAGCAGATGAAACTACTCCATCTTCTTATAAATCAATGCCATAGGCTTAAAGAGAGTAAAAGCATGCAAACACATATTCTCATAGATAGCTTCATCTCCAAATTGATGTTAGCATTAAGGATATCTATATAATAAAAAAACTATCTATGTTACAGAAAAGTCTCTGTTGTTGAACATCTACATTCCTGAATTTCAGATAATTACAGCGATTTATTATCCTTGGAATTTATGGTCATTTTGTGGGCAAATGTAAATTGCCATTTTCTTTCAGCACAATATGTTATAATTTCAGAGCTATTTAAGTAATGCACCAAAAAAAGCACAGAGAGTAGATAAATGGAAATTGCTAAAAGTAATCTTCAATAAATAATAATCAAAGTAGGACAATCAAAAGGGAAAAGTCTTGTGGGGGGAAAAAAAAGCCAAATTTAGAATCTTTAAGAGTGAGTCTTATTTTGTTACTTGAAATATTATTTAAAATGTCCACTCTTTTGGATCTGAGATGTTGGATCACAATGGAAAAGAGATAAAATTCACCCCCCTATGTGCCCCTTGGGTTATTTTCTTCAGCTTCAATTTTCTGATGTTCTATACTGGGCTCAAACTTGATACTCCTAATGCGGTGAAGAAATGCTTACTTCGTTCCTTAGGAAAACTGCATTCAGCTCAAAAGTTCACATGAACAGTTTTACTAAAATACAAAACCAAAAGCATGCAAAAAAAGGACTATAAAGATTGGCTACAGTAATAAATAAGGATTTTCACTAAGATCGGATAGTCTCCATTGCTCTGCATGTTCTACAAAGATACCAAAGTAAGATTTGCAAACACACTGCTTGCCTATCTGATTAAAGTTCCAACTTTTCTCTAGATTTCTTTCTAGTTCAACTTCTCCCTATGAACACTTTATCAGTAACCATCCTAGCATCTGGTTTGACTTAATTTCATTGCAAAGAGAAGAGCTTTATGGAAAAAATTTCCTGCACTCCAGGTTGTAACAAGAAAACCTTGGGACTGTAATATCCTTCCCAACTCCCAAAATAGGAAGTTTCCAAGAGTCAGAATAATAACTCAGACAAGTCCAGCTGGGCAAGTGGATGACTTTATTAAGACTTACATATGGGGACACTCCTGGGTGGCAGCAGGATGACTCTAGAGATCCAGGCTGCCTCCCATCTCAAGGCTACTTTTGAGCTAATTTTCTGGCTCTTTGTGGGTGCCATGGGATTGTTTCCCTTGATAGTTTCATTGTCTCCAGGAAGCTATATAAATGATGCTAGCCTGGCCTGTTTGAAAACCATAAAAAGAAGCATGGTCTATATAAGAGTCATGTCAAAGGGACATGTGTTCCCTGGTTGGGCACCATGGCCTTGACTCACCACGAGGCTGTCAGAGTTCAAGCAGCTACCATACACCATTAGGTAACCAGGCAGGGGAGATGTCACACTACGAAGGTACGATAAGTGCCTGCCACTCCAGGATTTGCCTGAATTTCCTAGGATAGACGACTTTATCCATAAACAAGAAAACAGAGAAAGAACTGTACTGAACGCTGAGGGGTGTGGGAGAGATGAGGGGGTGGTCAGTGATTGAGAGGGAGAATCCCTAGTGAATCACGCACCTTCAGAAGTTCTTCATGAAAACCAAAATGTCTAAGACATTTTTTCAAATTATTTGCTGTGTTGGGTACGAAGTAAACTCACTTCTTCTTTGTCCTCCATTTTAAATTATTCTATATTGTTTACTAATACTTTGACAAAAGGATAGAATTATTGAGTAAACTCAAAGAAGAGGGCTGGGGGTCAACTGCCATATTAATTATGCACAAGCTGTTCTAAATGGCTACTCTATACTTGTAAATCTGTCCCTACCTACTTCCCAAATTATCTGGACAAAGTTGGAAATTTAGTAATTGTTCCTCTATTGTCAAAGTTACAATATATGACTAAAAAGCACCACGGTCAGCAAAACTTGTCTGGCAAAACGAAGATCTTACATAAAGTATGGGGTTAACAAAAAAACAATAAAATGGCAATAAATACAACTTGCAAGCCATAAGCAGACTTTGTAGAAGACACTTGTTTCCAAACCAAACTAGATTTATCCATCAAAACCTGCTTTGGTAGGTAAGTTGGTTTTTGAATCCTCGCCATCAGGAAACACTGCAGAGTTTTCTGCTGAGACAAATCCTTTCATAAGTTTTATGCTATGCAGACTCAGTGTCAGCTCCAGAATTTCTATATAAAAAGTTTATGGACAGCTATTTAGTTGGAAGCTGGGAATTTGATTTGAAGCAGGACTTTAATATGCACATTACTGCAAATGTATATTTGGGAATTGCGTTAGGGTTAGGATTAAGGTTACGGGGAAAGCAGAGTTTATCAAAGTACCCCAAGCAACTCCTTTGACATCACTTTGATATGGACCAGACTTGTTTTAATAGTTTTCAAACAGGCCAGGCTAACATCATTTACATAGAATTTTCCTTTGTTGTAGTTGTTTTCCAAAAGTCTCATCAAATGCCTGTTTAAACACTTAGAATTTTCACAAAGTACACTTACTCAATGTTACCTTTTCTGGACCTAGTCTCTTATTTTACTTTTTAAAATTTTCTTTTTGCAGAGATGGAGACTTGTTGCATTGCCCAGGCTGGTCTTGAATTCCTGGACTCAAGTGTTCCTCCTACCTTGGTGTCCCAAAGTGCTGGGATTATAGGGATAAGCCACCACTCCTGGCTGGACCTGGTCTTTTAGTCATTATATTGAAATGCTGGAGCATATAACAGATTTATTTGCACTGTACTGCCTAAGAAATCTAGAAAGCCTCATGTTCTGTTTGTGAAAGTTTGAGAGGTGTAAATTAAAATGTATCTTGGGTGACATCAGTTTCATTTTCTTTCTGGGAACTATACTACATTGCCAGGACCACATTAACCAAATGGTTACATTACTGTTGGGAAAAGTAGCAGAAGAAGGGAAATTTCAGAATCTTCTTGCCCAGAATTCCATTGGTCTTTTCAGTAATGTGCCCTATATTGTTCTCTAACTAGATTGTATGCTTTTGGAAGCAGAGAATTGGTGTTATTTGTATTCTTACCATCCTAAACTATCTATTATAGGTCTAGGTAAAAAATTATCAAGAAATACATGAATTAAGTATTGGACAAAATATCAGACTATATGGCAGACAAGAAAGGAGTATCCCAAAGAGAGCACCACTTGTCAAAGTTCTGAGGCATGAGACAGGTGAATTCTGTGGAGTCCCAGTAGAGCAGAGCATGTGTCATGGTTTGCAAAGGTAGTCTACATAAGCATTTAATTTATCTTCTCAAAGGGACATCCAATCAACCTTTGAACAACACCACAAAAACTAAATTTCTGAGGCCCATGTCTTCCTTCCTTGCCTCTGATCATCAGGAATAACAACTAACCATCTGAAGATCTTTGGCATAATCATTCTTTCTTCTGTCTGCAATGCTCTTTCTCTCTGGCATAGAGCATTCTAGCTGAGCAGAGCTCCCTTTCCAATTACTCCACATTAAGATACCTATGTTCCCTTTTATATATTTATTTGTCAATGAGTATTTCATCAGCCCCATGCCCTGACCTGGAAATATAATTTGGCTTTCTTAGGGATAGCTCTGCACATCTTTTTTTTTCAATGTGTCCCAACAACAAAAATGGTACCTGGCCCACAATGGTATTCTGTTATGAGCTAAATATTTTTGTCACCCCAAATTCATATATTGAAGTTCAAACTCTCAATATGATGGTATTAGGTGGTGGAGCCTTTGAAGTATAATTAGGTTTTTAGATGACATCATTAGAGTGGAACCCCCAAGAGAAGATTAATGCCCCTATAAGAAGAGACACTAGGCGAGGACACAGCAAGAAGGTGGCTGTTTGCAAGCCAAAAGAGGGCCCTTACCAGGGACAAACTCTGCTCATACAGTGTGGCTATGTATCCACCCAAATCTTACCTTAATTGTAATAATCCCCACGTGTCAAGGGAGGGGTCAGGTGGAGATAACTGAATCATGGAGGTGGTTCCCCCACACTGTTCTCATGGTAGTGAATAAGACTCACGGGATGTGATGGTTTTATAAATGAGAGCTCCCCTGCACAAGTTCTCTTGCCTGCCACCATGTAAGACATCCCTTTGCTTCTCTTTTGCCTTCCACCATGATTGTGAGACTTCCCCAGCCTTGTGGAACTACGGGTATTTAAACCTTTTTCCTTTATAAATTACCCAGTCTTGGGTGTATCTTTATTAGCAGTGTGAGAAAAGACTAATACATCTGCTGACTCTTTGATCTTGGACTTCTCAGCCTCTAAAACTGTGAAAAAAAAAAAATTTGTTGTTAAGCCACCCAGTCTATAATATTTTGTTAGAGTATCCTGAGCTGACTAAGACACATTGGTATGTTATTCTTGGTTAATGTTGTCATACTGAGCCTCCATTGTCTGTTCTAAGTCAATCCTGAAGGAAACAAAATATGAGTCATGTTAGCTTGAAACCTTAGAAGATCTAATATTACTCTTACCAGCCTAGCTCTGGCACCCAGCATTCCAGGAGGTTGAGGCTGCAATGAGCCAAGATTGTGCCACCGCACGCCAGTCTGAACAACAGAGCAAGACTCTGTCTAAAAATTAAAATAAATTTATACCAATGCACATCATCATGATATTTCATAACTTTAGGGAAAAGATCAGACAACATATGCTTCTAGAGAAAGTAAAACAGATTTTATGCAAAGAATGAAAAATCAGATTATTATCAGACTTTTCAACAGCAATCTGAATGATAATTATTTCCAATATACAAATCCAACCAAATCAACAATTAACACCAAGGTTAAAATAAAGACATTTTCAAATATTCAAGTTCTCCAAAAATTCATCTCCCGTATATTTGTTCTTAGGAAGTTACTAGAGGATGTGATCTATCAAAATGAGGAAGTGAACCTAAGAAGAGTAAGACATGGAATCCAGGAAATGGAGATTAAGCCAAGAAGGCAGGGAAAATATTAAGAAAAATTGCAAGATAACTCTTCAGCAGATTGGGAACCAATTGGCCAATTTGCAGCAGGTCACAAGTCCCAGGTGAAAATACTTTCAAGAAAATGAAATTGATAGGATATTTAATGTGTTTGAATATGTTGGCAGGAGATTTCAACAGTTGCAAAGAAAACTGGTAGATGAAAGAAAAACTCAAATAAATATTATTATGGTGAGGAGATGGTAGGGCCATAATATAGGCAGGAAAGGAAAAGTTATAGTGTACTATTAGCTTGGTGCAAAAGCAATTACGGTTTTTGCCATTGAGTATTTACTTTTGGCTTAATTGTAACATAATTGAAATAACATAAACATTGTGTATTATTCTAACCAAAATTAGAGTAAGTGTGTATACATGTATGCTTGTGTGTGATGGGCCAGAAAAGTGAAAAAGGGTTTAATTCCTCATCTTCTATAGCTGAAAGTAAGTAGATAGGAATTAAAACTTTAGCAGTGGGTGGGGGGCCACAGGGGAGGAATATAAGTGATATGGTTTGGCTCTGTGTCCCCACCCACATCTCATCTCAAAATATAATCCCCATGTGCCCAGGGAGGGACCTGGTGGGAGGTGATTGGATCATGGGGCTGTTTCCATCATGCTGTTCTCATGATAGCAAGTGAGTTCTCACGAGATCTGATGGTTTAAAATTGTTTGGCAGTTCTCCCCGGCTCTCTGTCTCTCTCTACTGCTGCCATGTAAAACATTCCTTGCTTCCCCTTCACCTTCTGCCATTAATGTTAAGTTTTATGAGGCCGGGAGCAAGATGGCCGAATAGGAGCAGCTTCAGTCTCCAACTCCCAGCGCGAGCGACACAGAAGACCTGCGATTTCTGCATTTTCAACTGAGGTACTGGGGTCATCTCACTCGGGAGTGCCGGACAATCGGTGCTGGTCAGCTGCTGCAGCCCGACCAGTGAGAGCTGAAGCAGGGCGAGGCATCGCCTCACCTGGGAAGTGCGAGGGGGAAGGGAGTCCCTTTTCCTAGCCAGGGGAACTGAGACACACAACACCTGGAAAATCGGGTAACTCCCACCCCAATACTGCGCTGTAACACCGGCACACCGGAGATTGTATCCCACACCTGGCCGGGAGGGTCCCACGCCCACGGAGCCTCTCTCCTTGCTAACACAGCAGTCTGCGGCAATCTAACCGCAAGGCAGCAGCGAGGCTGGGGGAGGGGCGCCCGCCATCGCTGAGGCTTAAGTAGGTAACTAAAGCCGCTGGGAAGCTGGAACTGGGTGGAGCTCACAGCAGCTCAAGGAAACCTGCCTGTCTCTGTAGACTGCGCCTCTGGGGACAGGGCTCAGCTAAAGGAGTAGAAGCCTGTGAAACGCGAACGACTCTGTCTGACAGCTTTGAAGAGAGCAGGGGATCTCCCAACACGGAGGTTGAGATCTGAGAAGGGGCAGTCTGCCTCCTCAAGTGAGTCACTGACCCCTGAGTAGCCTAACTGGGAGACATCCCCGACTAGGGGCAGTCTGACACCCCACACCTCACAGGGTGGAGTACACCCCTGAGAGGAAGCTTCCAAAGCAAGAATCAGACAGGTGCACTCGCTGTTCAGCAATATTCTATCTTCTGCAACCTCTGCTGCTGATACCCAGGCAAACAGGGTATGGAGTGGACCTCAAGCAATCTCCAACAGACCTATAGCTGAGGGTCCTGACAGTCAGAAGGAAACCTATCAAACAGGAAGGACACCTAAATCAAAACCCCATCAGTACGTCACCATCATCAAAGACCAGTGACAGATAAAACCACAAAGATGGGGAAAAAGCAGGGCAGAAAAGCTGGAAATTCAAAAAATAAGAGCGCATCTCCTCCTGCAAAGGAGCACAGCCCATCGCCAGCAACGGATCAAAGCTGGTCAGAGAATGATTTTGATGAGATGAGAGAAGAAGGCTTCAGTCCATCAAACCTCTCAGAGCTAAAGGAGGAATTACGTACCCAGCGCAAAGAAACTAAAAATCTTGAAAAAAAAGTGGAAGAATTGACAGCTAGACTAATTAATGCAGAGAAGGTCATAAACGAAATGACAGAGGTGAAAACCATGACACGAGAAATACGTGACAAATGCACAAGCTTCAGTAACCGACTCGATCAACTGGAAGAAAGAGTATCAGCGATTGAGGATCAAATGAATGAAATGAAGCGAGAAGAGAAACCAAAAGAAAAAAGAAGAAAAAGAAATGAACAAAGCCTGCAAGAAGTATGGGATTATGTCAAAAGACCAAATCTACGTCTGATTGGGGTGCCTGAAAGTGAGGGGGAAAATGGAACCAAATTGGAAAACACTCTACAGGATATCATCCAGGAGAACTTCCCCAACCTAGCAGGGCAGGCCAACATTCAAATTCAGGAAATACAGAGAACGCCACAAAGATACTCCTCCAGAAGAGCAACTCCAAGACACATAATTGCCAGATTCACCAAAGTTGAAATGAAGGAAAAAATCTTAAGGGCAGCCAGAGAGAAAGGTCGGGTTACCCACAAAGGGAAGCCCATCAGACTGACAGCAGATCTCTCGGCAGAAACTCTACAAGCCAGAAGAGAGTGGGGGCCAATATTCAAAGTTCTTAAAGAAAAGAATTTTCAACCCAGAATTTCATATCCAGCCAAACTAAGTTTCATAAGTGAAGGAGAAATAAAATTCTTTACAGATAAGCAAATGCTTAGAGATTTTGTCACCACCAGGCCTGCCTTACAAGAGACCCTGAAGGAAGCCCTAAACATGGAACGGAACAACCGGTACCAGCCACTGCAAAAACATGCCAAAATGTAAAGACCATCGAGCCTAGGAAGAAACTGCATCAACTAATGAGCAAAATAACCAGTTAATATCATAATGGCAGGATCAAGATCACACATAACAATATTAACCTTAAATGTAAATGGACTAAATGCTCCAATTAAAAGACACAGACTGGCAAACTGGATAAAGAGTCAAGACCCATCAGTCTGCTGTCTTCAGGAGACCCATCTCACATGCAGAGACATACATAGGCTCAAAATAAAAGGATGGAGGAAGATCTACCAAGCAAATGGAGAACAAAAAAAAGCAGGGGTTGCAATCCTAGTCTCTGATAAAACAGACTTTAAACCATCAAAGATCAAAAGAGACAAAGAAGGCCATTACATAATGGTAAAGGGATCAATCCAACAGGAAGAGCTAACTATCCTAAATATATATGCACCTAATACAGGAGCACCCAGATTCATAAAGCAAGTCCTTAGAGACTTACAAAGAGGCTTAGACTCCCATACAATAATAATGGGAGACTTCAACACTCCACTGTCAACATTAGACAGATCAACGAGACAGAAAGTTAACAAGGATATCCAGGAATTGAACTCATCTCTGCACCAAGCGGACCTAATAGACATCTATAGAACTCTCCACCCCAAGTCAACAGAATATACATTCTTCTCAGCACCACATCACACTTACTCCAAAATTCACCACATAATTGGAAGTAAAGCACTCCTCAGCAAATGTAAAAGAACAGAAATTATAACAAACTGTCTCTCTGACCACAGTGCAATCAAACTAGAACTCAGGACTAAGAAACTCAATCAAAACCGCTCAACTACATGGAAACTGAACAACCTGCTCCTGAATGACTACTGGGTACATAATGAAATGAAAGCAGAAATAAAGATGTTCTCTGAAACCAATGAGAACAAAGATACAACATACCAGAATCTCTGGGACACATTGAAAGCAGTGTGTAGAGGGAAATTTATAGCACTAAGTGCCCACAAGAGAAAGCAGGAAAGATCTAAAATTGACACTCTAACATCACAATTAAAAGAACTAGAGAGGCAAGAGCAAACACATTCAAAAGCTAGCAGAAGGCAAGAAATAACTAAGATCAGAGCAGAACTGAAGGAGATAGAGACACAAAAAACCCTCCAAAAAATCAATGAATCCAGGAGTTGGTTTTTTGAAAAGATCAACAAAATTGACAGACCGCTAGCAAGATTAATAAAGAAGAAAAGAGAGAGGAATCAAATAGACGCAATAAAAAATGATAAAGGGGATATCACCACCGACCCCACAGAAATACAAACTACCATCAGAGAATACTATAAACACCTCTACGCAAATCAACTAGAAAATCTAGAAGAAATGGATAATTTCCTGGACGCGTACACTCTTCCAAGACTAAACCAGGAAGAAGTTGAATCCCTGAATAGACCAATAGCAGCCTCTGAAATTGAGGCAACAATTAATAGCCTGCCCACCAAAAAAAGCCCAGGACCAGATGGATTCACAGCTGAATTCTACCAGAGGTACAAGGAGGAGCTGGTACCATTCCTTCTGAAACTATTCCAATCAATAGAAAAAGAGGGAATCCTCCCTAACTCATTTTATGAGGCCAACATCATCCTGATACCAAAGCCTGGCAGAGACACAACAAAAAAAGAGAATTTTAGACCAATCTCCCTGATGAACATCGATGCAAAAATCCTCAATAAAATCCTGGCAAACCGGATTCAGCAGCACATCAAAAAGCTTATCCACCATGATCAAGTGGGCTTCATCCCTGGGATGCAAGGCTGGTTCAACATTCGCAAATCAATCAACGTAATCCAGCATATCAACAGAACCAAAGACAAGAACCACATGATTATCTCAATAGATGCAGAAAAGGCTTTTGACAAAATTCAACAGCCCTTCATGCTAAAAACGCTCAACAAATTCGGTATTGATGGAACGTACCTCAAAATAATAAGAGCTATTTATGACAAACCCACAGCTAATATCATACTGAATGGGCAAAAACTGGAAAAATTCCCTTTGAAAACTGGCACAAGACAGGGATGCCCTCTCTCACCACTCCTATTCAACATAGTGTTGGAAGTTCTGGCTAGGGCAATCAGGCAAGAGAAAGAAATCAAGGGTATTCAGTTAGGAAAAGAGGAAGTCAAATTGTCCCTGTTTGCAGATGACATGATTGTGTATTTAGAAAACCCCATCGTCTCAGCCCAAAATCTTCTTAAGCTGATAAGCAACTTCAGCAAAGTCTCAGGATACAAAATTAATGTGCAAAAATCACAAGCATTCTTATACACCAGTAACAGACAAGCAGAGAGCCAAATCAGGAATGAACTTCCATTCACAATTGCTTCAAAGAGAATAAAATACCTAGGAATCCAACTTACAAGGGATGTAAAGGACCTCTTCAAGGAGAACTACAAACCACTGCTCAGTGAAATCAAAGAGGACACAAACAAATGGAAGAACATACCATGCTCATGGATAGGAAGAATCAATATCGTGAAAATGACCATACTGCCCAAGGTTATTTATAGATTCAATGCCATCCCCATCAAGCTACCAATGAGTTTCTTCACCGAATTGGAGAAAACTGCTTTAAAGTTCATATGGAACCAAAAAAGAGCCCGCATTGCCAAGACAATCCTAAGTCAAAAGGACAAAGCCGGAGGCCTCACGTTACCTGACTTCAAACTATACTACAAGGCTACAGTAACCAAAACAGCATGGTACTGGTACCAAAACAGAGATATAGACCAATGGAACAGAACGGAGCCTTCAGAAATAATGCCACACATCTACAACCATCTGATATTTGACAAACCTGAGAAAAACAAGAAATGGGGAAAGGATTCCCTATTTAATAAATGGTGCTGGGAAAATTGGCTAGCCATAAGTAGAAAGCTGAAACTGGATCCTTTCCTTACTCCTTATACGAAGATTAATTCAAGATGGATTAGAGACTTAAATGTTAGACCTAATACCATAAAAACCCTAGAAGAAAATCTAGGTAGTACCATTCAGGACATAGGCACGGGCAAGGACTTCATGTCTAAAACACCAAAAGCAACGGCAGCAAAAGCCAAAATTGACAAATGGGATCTCATTAAACTAAAGAGCTTCTGCACAGCAAAAGAAACTACCATCAGAGTGAACAGGCAACCTACAGAATGGGAGAAAATTTTTGCAATCTACTCATCTGACAAAGGGCTAATTTCCAGAATCTACAAAGAACTCAAACAAATATACAAGAAAAAAACAACCCCATCCAAAAGTGGGGAAAGGATATGAACAGACATTTCTCAAAAGAAGACATTCATACAGCCAACAGACACATGAAAAAATGCTCATCATCACTGGCCATCAGAGAAATGCAAATCAAAACCACAATGAGATACCATCTCACACCAGTTAGAATGGCAATCATTAAAAAATCAGGAAACAATAGGTGTTGGAGAGGATGTGGAGAAATAGGAACACTTTTACACTGTTGGTGGGATTGTAAACTAGTTCAACCATTATGGAAAACAGTATGGCGATTCCTCAAGGATCTAGAACTAGATGTACCATATGAGCCAGCCATCCCACTACTGGGTATATACCCAAAGGATTATAAATTATGCTACTACAAAGACACATGCACACGTATGTTTATTGCGGCACTATTCACAATAGCAAAGACTTGGAATCAACCCAAATGTCCATCAGTGACAGACTGGATTAAGAAAATGTGGCACATATACACCATGGAATACTATGCAGCCATAAAAAAGGATGAGTTTGCGTCCTTTGTAGAGACATGGATGCAGCTGGAAACCATCATTCTTAGCAAATTATCACAAGAAGAGAAAACCAAACACCGCATGTTCTCACTCATAGGTGGGAACTGAACAATGAGCTCACTTGGACTCGGGAAGGGGAACATCACACACTGGGGCCTATCATGGGGAGGGGGGAGGGGGGAGGGATTGCATTGGGGAGTTATACCTGATATAAATGATGAATTGATGGGTGCTGACGAGTTGATGGGTGCAGCACACCAACATGGCACATGTATACATATGTAACCTGCACGTTATGCACATGTACCCTAGAACTTAAAGTATAATAAAAATAAAAATAAAAATAAAAATAAAAAAAAAACAAAAAAAGAACAATCTCTATGGAAAACTATACGGAGATTCCTTAAAGAATGAAAAGTGGAGCTATCATTTGATCCAGCAATCCCACTACTGGGTATCTACCCAAAGGAAAATAAGTCATCATATGGAAAAGAAACATGTACACATACGTTTATTGCAGCCCAATTCACAATTTTGCAAACATACGGAAGCAACCTAAATGCCCATAGAACAATGAGTGGATAAAGAAAATGTGTGTGTGTGTATACATATATATACACATACACACAAACACACACACATATATATATATATACACACAGACACTACATTTTATATGATGGAATATTACTTAGCTATAAAGAGGAACAAAATAATGTCTTTTGCAGCAACTTGGATGGAGCTGGAGGCCATTATTCTAAGTGAAGTAACTCAGGAATGGAAAACCAAATACTGTATGTTCTCACTTACAGTCGGGAGCTAAGCTATGAGTATGCAAAAGCATACAGAGTGGATAAAAGACTGGCAATGCAGAAGGGTGAAGGTGGGAGGGGAGTGAGGGATTAAAAAAACTGTATATTATAGACAGTGTACACCTCTCGGGTGACAGGTGCACTAAAATCTCAGAATTGACCACTATATAATTCATCTATGTAACCAAAAACCACTTATACCCCAAAAGCTATTGAAATAAAAGAAATATTTAAAAACAAAAACAAAAACAAAAAAAACAAAAAAAACAAAAAAAAAGTTTTATGAGGCCTCCCCAGTCATGTAGAACTGTAACTCAATTAAATCTCTTTTCTTCATAAATTACCCCAGTCTCAGGTAGTTCTTTACTGCAGTGTGAAAATGGGCTAATACAATAAGCATGTTATGTAGAAATATATAGACAAATACAAACAGCATCTCATCAGTGTACTATAAAGTGGGAGAGAAAGACATAAGCACCTAACATATTTTATATTCCTTGGAAAATAGTTTCTAAAGGAAGGACCACCTTCTCAGTAGAGGGAACTTCTCTGTGTGTTATGGTCATGTGTCTACATCCTTTTCTAAAGAGCTATCAATCTTTTCTCAAGAGGTTACAGAGCCACTACACTACCATCACTCTAGTCCCAAGAATTCCAATGCTACTTACATATGGTTATTCGTTTTGGTCTAGTTTATATTTGCTGCCAGTCCTTTCCTGAAGAATTTGGTCTTTCTATTTTCACATTCAAATCTTCCTTTTTTACTGTGGTCCCCAGAGCTACAGCCCTCATGTGCTACTGAAACATGATTGCCTTCCTGTTAAATAAATGTCAAACACAGGCACTTTCTGTTCCTCAGGCTGATGTGGCTGTGCTGACTGATTACCACTTTTACCAATATTGATGGCCTGATTAGATTCCCATTACAGCACCTTTCACGCTGGTACCTAATTGAATTAGAATCTGGAGGCTTAAACTACACAAGCTACCCCTGCTCTTAAAATATGCAGATGGTCTTTAAGGAAAGATACTCCACTCCCAACTAAATTATATACACAACAGACATGGTCTGTTATGGTATTACGCTCTAATATAGTTGTGTCTGCTGTGCAGGAAGCTAGGATTCAGTTAGTGAAATAATTTTAAATTCTCATGAAAAAAATACAATTAGATCATAGCAACACTACAGAATATCTGTTTATTCACTCATTAACTCATGCGATCATTCAAAAAACATTGGCAAGAATCTATTTTCTGCTTGGAATGGTGGTCAGTACAGATGGAAAATAACAGAGGCCTGCTCTCTGCCCTAATGCAGCTCATAATTGAACAAGGAAATCAGTTAACAGAACCATTAATTATGGCGTGTGTTCTGATAGTTCTGTGAGAAAATATTTAGACCTCTTTCACTCAATATTCTAAGGCACACAATTTTTCAAACAATGAAAGTCATTCGATGTTCTAAACATATCTTTCAGGGAAGTAGGATAAAGCAGAGGAGGATATATTTATTATTCAGCACCCACTACTCCAGCTAATGGTGATGACAAATAGACACCTCACTTGAACACAAATCCTTGCTTATTTTAATGGAAAATTGCAGTGAAAACACAGGAGTCACCTGAGAAGCCATGAAAGAAAGAACATTCTCCAATATTAGGGCCATTCCCCTCTATCTTCTGTGACCTTTCCAGCTGCAGAAGTAGTGCTCCTTAATGCTTTTACATCCCTGAACTTCGGACCCAGGCCACATTTATTTACATCCCTAACTTGCTAATTTCCCCATTCCGACCTTCAAGTAGCCTCTCATATGCTACTCTATATCAGCAGAGGTAAGCTGTCCTACAAATTTCCCTTGACAGTCTGAGTTCTCTAGAGTATCCCATAATAAAGCTCTGTTGAGATTCCCTGCAAGTGGCAGTTAATAATATATTTTCTGAGTATATCTCTGGCAGACAAATGACATAGTATGTAGTGGATGCACTGATGCACAGCCCAGATCCCTCTTTAGGAAAGAAGAACTTGTTCCCCCAGCTACTGGGAATGCTAACAGAAGATGATATTCAATCATCAGTTATCTTTAAAGATTGCCTTAGCTGAAGAAAGCCGCCTTGCTCAAAGTTACACCTTCTTCCAGCAATGGCTGACATTCACACATCAATGTAGGAATGCTAAAATCCTGCTCCTTTAGCCCTACAGAAAGCTCTAAAAGACCATCACAGTCAGCTCCAGAGCTCCTCATAGGGTCAACTAATGCAATTATAGGGAGTGATCATGGTACAACTTCTCCCTAGCCAATTCTTCTTCCTCTTCCTCACTTTCACAGCCACATAGCCATCTTTAATAAACATCCTACTCCCAAGGAATACTACTTGTGGCCACAGTTTTAGTAATATTATGGCTCCTTGCTCTAAAATTTTACACACAGAGTCTGAAAGTTACTTTGTGGTTTTCCTTTATTGGATTTGGTACTATTTGTGAACATCTGTGATGGAATTAAAAATTAAGAATAAATAAGATCTCCCAGCCTTACAGTACACTTCTACTACTAAAGAAAATTCTGATTTGCTCTGCTTCAAGTCTCTTGTCCCTTCCCATCCTCCACTAAGGTTATCTGTTGCTTGAATGGAGAATCAGGAAGAAAGACAGAGGAAAGGAGAACATGAGGCAAACATTGATAAAGTACTAGGACACTTTGAGGAGATATTGGAAGTAGAAGAAGTAGACATGGGCAACAGATAGAACAGGAGAAAAGGGATGTTGTAAAAATTGTAACTGGGAGATCATTTATCGTGATCAAGTGGGATTTATCCCAGAATGAAAGGATGGATTAACATACGTCAATCTATAAATGTGATATACCACATTAACAGAATAAACGATAAAAACGATATGATTATCTCAATAGATGCAGGAAAAAAGCATTTGACAAAATTTACCATCCTTCCATGATTAAAACAAAAAATTTTTTAACAAATTAGGTAAAGTAGGACTGTCTCTCAACATAGTAAAGGTCATATGTAGGAAACCCACAGCTAGGATCATACTCAACAGCGAAAAATGGAAAGATTTTCCTCTAAGTTAAGAAACAAGGCAAGGATGTCCACTCTCACCATTTCTATTCAACATAGCACTGAAAGTCCCAGGCAGAGAACCTAGGCAATAGAAAGAAATAAAAGGTTTATGAATTCCAAAGAGAAATGTTAAATTGTCCTTGCTTGCAGATGACATAATCTTATGGAGAGAAAACCCTAAACACTCCACCAAAAAAACTGTCAGGACTAATAAAAGAAATTCAGTAAAAGTTGCAGAATACCAAATCAACACACAAAAATCAGTAGCATTTCTATATACTAACAAGAAACTATTCAAAAAATAAATTTTCTCACAGAGAAGTGAGAATGTGTCAAACTAAAAAGCTTTTGCATAGCCAGAAAACTGAAGAGACAACCTACAGAATGGGAGAAAAAATTGCAAACCATACATCTGATAAGGGGTTATTATCATACATATATCAGGAATGAAAGCAACTCAATAGCAAGAAAACAAATAATCCAATTTAAAATGGGCAAAGGACCTGAATAATCACTTCTCAAAAGAATACATGCAAATGATCAACAGGTATATGAAAAGTTGTTCAATATCACTATCAGAAAAATGCAAATTAAAACCACCATGAGATATTACCTCACAGCTGTTAGAATGATATTATCAAAAAGACAAAAGATAAGTGTTGGCAATGATATGGAGAAAAGAGAACACTCACACATTGTTGGTAAGAATTTAAATTGGTACAGCCATTGTGTGGTGTCACAGTATGGAAGTTCCTCAAAAATTATACCTGTCATGTTATCCAGCCATCCCATTACTGGATATATATCCAAAGGAATTGCAATCAGTATGACATGAGGAACAGATAATTGGCATCCAGTTCCTTGTGGCTGTAGGACTGAGATCCCCTTTTCTTGCTGAGGACTGCTCTCTCTTTTCAGAGGTCACTAAAATTCCTTCTTACGCACTTATCTTCAAAGCCACAACGGGGCGAGTCCTACATACACTTTGGATCTCCCTAACTTCTGCTAACACTACTATGCCATTAAAGGGCTCATATGATCAGATTAGGCCCACCTCAATAATCCCTCTTTCTTAAGGTCCACTGACTATATATCTACAAAATCCCTTTTGGTATGTAAGGCAACATAATCACAGGACTAATAGCAGTGGCAAAGTCTACTTCAAATTCTACCTGCGACGGAGCTTCATTTTAATCAACTCTTACTGAGGATAGCTTTTAGATCACATTATTGATTGAATAACATTTATGACTAGAAAGTTGTGACTATAGACTTTTCAATATCAGGAACTTGGTAGTGAGGTTTATGTTTTTGTTGTTTAATTTTTCTTGCTTGCTTGCTTGCGTTTATATTTCTAGAAAGGTGGATTAAGAGAATTTTGAATCAGGCTGTTTATCAGTATAATTTCCATAGAATATTATACTAGTGCACGGTAGTTGCTAAATATAAATTCTGATATCATTATGTCCTCACTCTACACTCCGCATGCCAAGAATTATGGGTGGATCAGGTGAGGATTAGATGAAACACTTCAATCTGGCATAAGGCAAACTATTACCCTCCAGCTATGGCATCACTCAGTAGGATGATCAGTACTTTCCAAAAGAAGCATCCAAATCTACATCTTCCTTTATAAGCCAAGATCCATAGTTTAAAGGGTTGGAGCTGCAAAGGATGCCTTCCAAAACAACTCAATTCAATACACATTCATTCTTCATTCTATCAACATTTAATATGTGGGTATTAAGGGCCAACTCTGTGACATGTGCTGGGCCTGTGGTACTATGGTGATCAAGATAGATAAGGTTTACTTTACCTTGTTTAAATTATCTTCACAAGTAACACTTTCTCATATTTAAAAATTTATATTATTTATATGAGTATTTGTTCATTTACATTCTAGTGGAGGCAATGAAGGATAAATGAACAAATACACATATAAATAATATAAATTTTCAAATATCAGAAAGTGTTACTTGTGAAGATAACTTAAGGTAAGGTGGGAGTTAGTGGGTGCATAGTTGAGTTTGGATGGTGTTCTGGTTAATTTTAAGTGTCAATGTGATTAGATTAAGGGATACCTAGATAGCTGGTAAAGCATTATTTTTTATTGTGTCCACAGGAGATTGGCATGTGAGTTGGTGGATTGAGTAGGGAATATCTGCCTTCAATGTGGATGATCACGATCCAATTGTGCAAGGGTTCAGAAGGAACAAAAAAGCAGGGGAAAGGTGAATTCACTTTCTCTTTCCTGGATCTGGGACATCCTTCTCTTCCTCTTGAATATCAGAACTGTAGGATCTTCAGCCTCTGGATTATGTGACTTGCCCCGGGTCCCAAGTTTTCAGCCTTAGCTTCCCTGGTTCTGAGGCCTTTGGACTTGGACTGAGTCACACTACTGGCCTCTGTGGTTCTCCAGCTTGTAGATGGCCTACCTTGGAACTTCTCAGCCTTCCTAATCACATGAGCCAATTCCCCTAATAAACCCCATCTCATATATCTACCTATCTATATATTCTATTGGTTCTGTCTCTTTGGAGTGCCCTAGTACAGATGGTCAGGAAAGCCCTCTCAGAACCAATTACATTTAAGGTGGCATCTGCATGACAAGAAGCTGAGCAAGCAAAGGTAAGGGTGAAAGCATACCAGGCAGAAGAAATAGGCCAAATAAAGGCCCTAAGTCAGGCACAGACCTGGCATGTTTGAGGAATAGAAAGAAGACCAATGTGACAAAAGCACAGTGAACAAAAGCCGAGGGAATAAGCAGGAAACACAGGGTGTGTATCACATAGAGTAGAATTACTTCATGGCATACAAAATATGAATAAGATGCCATGCTAATCCAGTAGAGAAAGAAAATCTGGCGTCAATTTCAAGCCACTGGGCCACATAGGGTGAGTGGTCATTAAACAGGCCTTTGACCGGTTTAGCGGTGGGACTGCATGGAAGAGAAAATGCTATACATACTCATCTGATTAATGGAAGAATCATATACCTTTTACTGCTCATTCTTCTGTTTGAAGCCTGAAATAAACTGTCTTGCAATTTCACTTCTGTCTACATCGAAAAACACAGAGAAAAGAATAATGACAAGCCTATCATTCCATAACTATACATCTCTAAAGAGTCAATTAAAAAGTTAGCAACCAAAGTAGAATAACATGCACAAATTCCTACTTCCACTTTTCCTATTTTATTGTTCTTCCAACTTTAATGCCATCTAAAAGAGGAATCTTTGGTTCTGTATTTATTTCAGAAAAGGTATTAATACAAATACACTAATACACTCACACTCACATTCATGCCACATACACGCTGAGGAAAAAATAGTATTAACATGAACAACACATATTTCAGACAGATTAAAGTAAAAAGCATTTTATTTCAAAGAATAAATAGACTACATAGTGTATTGAAGTGTATTTTGTCCGATGCTAAACAAAATATTTCAAAATTTGACTCTTCAGTAACAATAGTAAGCATAACTCTGTTTTATAAAAGAAACATATATAATTTTTAAAATTATCCTTTTTATATTTGGACTCTTACCTGGATTTAGTTTAGAGAATTACAGCTATAGGAATAAGCCCTTTCTCAGCATCAACAGATTCATTAATCCAATCCCTTTACTCTCTGAGAGTGGCAAGGCTTGCCTGGTTAAATCCATTACTTTCTGGTAGATCTGGCTGAATTCCCATCTTCCTCTGTCACTTCTTAATTACATTTCTATAACCAAGTTAATTAACCACTCTGTGACTCAGTTAACAATTTAAGTGTGGTCAAAATCTGATCACCTTATAGAGGTTTCCTCAGGATAAAATGAAATAATATATGCATGTTATTTGAAATAGTACCCAACCTATAGTCAGCATTTAGCGAACATTAATTATTATTTTATTATTCATTTATGTGTGGCTCAGCATGTCAGAATGCATTTTCATTATTGTTGCTGTGTTATTGAGTACTTGCCATGTTTCAAGGCCTATGTTAGGTGCCAAAATACAGCATTGAATAAGACAGCATTTTCCAGAAAGAACTCAAAGGACAGATTCCTCAGGCTCCAACACAGATTAAACAAAACTTCAGCAGCTCTTTTTTATTACTCCTGCCATCCTCACATTCACATATCTGTCTAATAAATTATTCTTAATATGTACCTTCCACATATGTGTGTGTGTATGTGTTACCATTATAATAGAGATCATTACAACCCTAGAAGTATAAGAAGGGAAAACCAAAAACACAACGTGTCTTATACGTTTAATATTAAATTCCTAGGAACTGTACAAAACCAAACAAAAAACTCGTACACCATGAAATGTTATCTGTTTGGTAAAAAGAATCCTATTGGTGAACTGTGACAGATAGCAAAACCCACCGCACTATCCCTGCCAGCGTCCTCCTGCTGGAGTCACAGATCCTGCAGTCCTGCACAGGGATCCCTATTGGCTCTGCCCTGCCAGCTGCAATAGGAGCAGCCAGAACTCTCTTTCAAAAATTATTCTATCAGATTACCAAGAGAAGCCTTAAAGAAAAATTTTAATGAATAATTGCACATTCCTTTTTGGAGGGAAGGCGGATCTGTTTTTGTTCCTTCTCCACTACATTTATTTCTATTTTCATGATCAGTTATATTATTGGTTCCTACAATGAATGTCCTACTTAGTTCACTGCTATGGGTAGGTGGTTCTCTGTGAGAGCTCTGTGAGGCCTGATTTCCACATGATTACTCACATTTCCCAAAAGAGACCTAAGTTCAGGGAGGCTCACCACACAGCTGCTGTGTGCGTGCCTCCAGGTTCCTCTAGCCCAGGTTGCTTCAGCTTTGGTCATGCAGCTCTCTCTGGGTTACCCTTTTGGCCATCAGTAACGCACTGTCTTTTCCTGGCCCAGCTTTCCATGAGCGAGTACCTTCTGCCTCACTCAACAGATTTTAAGGCCCATGAAATCAGGGTACTTTGAGGTGGTCAATAACTTTGATTTTTATTTACAACCAAAATCAGGGATCTCAAGCCTTTGAAGTGTTTCCTGTATTTGACCTTAAAATAGCACTATAATTAATATCTGTACTTATTTTTCTATCCCCATTACAAAACCCTAGTCCCTACTTATATATCTTAGCAAGCAGGTACACACATATACTATATGCAGTCAGAGAAGAATTGTAATATCCTTTAAAAGAATGCACGGTTATATAGATGACTAAAAACTCAGCTAAGAACTTTTCACTAAAATAATAAAAATGAAAACAGGTTACATTATTTGAGCATCCACTATGTATCAGGAATATATTTTACATATCACTTTTGAACCTCATAAAAATTTGGCTCTATTAGCCCCTTTAATACATGAGGACTCTGAGTCTTAGGTTTAGTATAATAATGCCATGTTCTCATAGCCAGTAAGTAACATAGCCAGGTTATACATCCAAATTAGTCTAAGTATAAAACCCAACTCTGAACTATTATGTATTATACTCTCTTTCATCTTGTTGGCTAGATGTTATATATATTTTATCATCATTAAGCAATGAGTCACCCTAATTCCAAGCCTTTGCTTCTACAGCAGGTAGTGACTACTACGCTTATCTGTTGTTCTCAGCAGCTGAAATGCCTACAGCCCCTTGGCTGCCAGTTCCAAAAGCTGTATTGTTTGCAAACTCCTAAGAGAATCAGCAGTGAAACAAATAAAAGGACATGAAAAAAACTATTTTTAGTTCTACCAGGAAAAGAGGTACCTGTAAAATATGTGAACTTTTGCTCTGGGACTCTCTGTCAAAGATTCTTTCATCTAAAGATGGCAGTACTAACAGTCTCAATTTTTTAAAAAAAGCAATGAATTTCAGCTTCAGTAGTTGTTTTGAATTATGTCAATTATTTTAAATACTTCTAGACTGGATCTACCAGAAATACCCTGTAACCAAACTTTCTTTGGAAGGATTGCGATTTTTTTTAGTCTGAGATTAAATCTGTCAAAGCTTCCAGGACTGCTACTGAAATCATAATAAATAATTCTTAGTATACAAATTCTTATTTTATATTCGCAGTGCATGTGGTTGATATTTGGAAAAGGGCCTAGAAACCCTACAATTGTAATCAAGTTTATAAATTCTGTTCTCACTTAATTATAAATCCTGATTACATTTTCTCTGCCAGATTCCTGCCTAATGTTCCCATTTGATAATGAACTCCATAAAAGCTATCCAGTGCACATGATTTCATGTAATGTTTCCCCAGGTACCAATGTACTCTGACTTGAAAAGATTACTCTGAGTCCATGCATCTGGAATTGAATTTCCTGAATTCTGTCATTCTCTGGAGTGCTGCGATGAAGCCCACTAACTGGGTCATACAAGTAGAAAAGGAGATCTCCTAAGTAATAATGAGGATGACTTATTGCACTCCTTCCTTAATGTTAAGAATACCTTCAGAGTTTGAAAGTTGTACATAAACCTACATGAGTATGGCAAAATCTATATACAGATGATAAAGATATTGTTGGAGATGTATATCCATGCAATTTAACCTCCTTCCAAGATAACTTTCCTAGAATTAGTAAAGTGAGGAATGTAGGACACTCTTTCCTACTGAAGATGACTAAACACTATCTACTAGGAAGTTCTGCCTTTTCATTGGGAAACGTTCTCAAAGTATCCCATTGTGATATTCAAATTAAACAAAAATGTATTTCATTAGATACGTTTGATTCTGCATTCTATTTTTAAAGAAATATTATTTTTAGATTTTTTATAAGTAAATAATCAACTTTCCACGGTTCTGATTTCAACTCAGTCCATTTCATAATTCATCAAGGAAACTCCAGAAAAAAAGTTAGGGGGAAGATCACAAGACTTAAAATTTATGAATTTTTGATATTGTACAGATAAGTAGGAACTCTACTATTAGTCCCTCACAGCCCTCAGACCTCTTCGATGGAGCCAAAATGATGAACAGAGTGAGATGTGATTTGTTGAAATCAAATGATTACTTCAGTCCTTCCCTATCCTATTTCTGCAATAAAAAATGCTTGGTCCTTTTTTCTTTATATATTGTTCTTATTATAAAATTCATATTTATACAGTATCATGTATTGCTTTTTACAAATTTTGTGTCAATATATGTGAGTTTAATCATTCCACTGCAGATGAAAAACATTACAAGTTATTTTTACACTTTAGCAAGGAACTTCAGAGAAGATGAGACAGAACGAATGAAAATTGGAAATGACTGAACTAAGTCTTGGGGTGATTCAGATGATTTTAATACTCAACAGAGAGGGGTAAAGTACATCTTAGAAAAATTTTCCAAAGCAACTACAAGTATCTAATTATATTTAATGTTCGTTTAGCAGACATTTCACCCTAGAACGGACATTTTGTCACTAGAGGTTAATGTTTGTTACATAGCAATTACTGCTCTCTATAGCCCCCAACCCAAGGGAAGAAGAAATAGAGAATAAGTAGAGAAGGGTTTTTAAATGGATAAAAATGATAAAACAATAATAATGTACTACTTTTAATCAAATCTTTGAAGTACTTTCATATTCAAACTACTTTGTGATTTGTTATGGATGAAGGGATGAACATACGATGATGCAGTTGAGATTTACACAGTAATTTATATTCAATCTGAGAGATGTTCTTAGAATCTAATATATAAATAAATTCTTGAGTGATGTTAACAAATCAACAATTAAATTATCAGAAGCCTAATCCAGCAATATCTATTGGTAGTATGTGTGTGACTTTAAGAAGGTTAATATTATCTTTCAAGTTCATGTGTGTGAAATAGTGGTAAACATTTGACTTTTTGCTCTATGAGCATATGTGTCTATATTTATAAGCAGGAGAAGCTGACACATTGTTACTAGAGATTGATGCAAACAATAATTTCAATTTCTATGACTGCCCATGTTTATGTATCCCATATGCTGGAAGAAGGATTAAAAACTATCTCATCCCATCTTCCCAGCCAATTCTAGGTAAATAAATAGCTATAATGGACTGTAGATTTTTATGCTGCCCTTACTCCAAAGATACAACAAAAAGGAGTTGTGTCTTGAGTATGGTAAATATGTATGAAATAGAAGTACACATGAGTAATCATCTAGAAAATAGGATTGCCAAATAAAATACAGTAGACTCAGTCACATATAAATTTCAGATAAACAATGATTTTTTAGTGTAATTATGTCTCAAGTATTGCATAGGACATAAATATACTGATGCAGAACATTTTCTTGACCCTTTCGTGGAACCTGTGACAGGGGTGCCCAGTTTACTCAGCCTGCCCTGCTCAACCCCTCATGAGAGGGAGCATGCAAGCAAACGAGCATGGGAACTTGAGTGAGTGAGTGCAGGAACCGACTGGCCACTCACTTCAGGGCTGGCAGGATCAAACTCCGTGCAGGCCTCACAGCAGCATCCCGATGGGGGTGCCTGCAACCCCATGACCCAGAGGGCGTGTTACAATACTCTCTCAGCTCCACCATCCACACATAGCGTGTGTTATCAGCTCAGTGGGCCCTTTTGCCTCCTCATGATGTGGGGCAGCTGTGCTCCAGCAGAAAGGGCAAAGGGCCTTGTGACAGCTGTTCTGGGTACCTGCACTTTGTGCATCCCAAATTCTTGTCCAGTGCCCAAGAGGAATGACGTAACATGGATGAATTGAAGGATGGTGAATGTGGAGAATTTTACTGGGCAATAAAAGTGGCTCTCAGCAGAGAGGAGAGCTGGAGATGAGATAGAAAGGGCAGGTCACTCTCTTCTGAAGTTGAACCACCTTTCCGTCTCTCTCTTCTAAAGTCAAGTTGCCACTTTCTACTTTCCGACGTCCAGCTGCTATCTCTGACGTCAAATCACCTCTCCCTGATGTCCAGCCACTTCTCTCTACCGCTGAGTCTAGGGTCTTTATAGACACAGGATGGGAGAGGGGTGGGTCATAGGCAGTTTTGGAAAAAGCAACATTCAATTGCTAAAATTACGTCATTCAGAAAGAAATAATAAGAAGACAGCAGGCACACAAGTATAGAATTTTTCACTTTGGGCTGCTGTTTTCAGACTCTCCAGTTTGAAGGTGAGGTTTTGCCAGGGACCCACCCCGTCTGCCTAGAGTTTCTCTGCCTCCTGTCTCTATCAATATCAAAAAAATTGTTTATCCAACATTCAAATTTAACTGAGAGTCCTGTGTGTGTGTGTATGTGTTTGTTTGTGTTTCCTAAATCTAACAACCCTACTAAAATATGAATGAAGACTATTCTGTTGTATATTAGAGGGCCATGAAGGCTTTGCCACATTTATCATTTGTACAAGATCTTGCACTGTATCATGTGTATACTTTTTAGAACCACTGTTTTGTTTACACCATCATTTGGAAATCAAACTGATTTCTCTTTAAGCGTGGTCTGGAGTCAACTCCCAGCACCACTGATTTGCAGTGGGATTTGGGTCCAGTTATTCAACACTTACTTTCTTTCCTGTATTCTTACCTTTAAAAATTAGGATATTAATACATACCTTATAGTTAGAACGATATAATTGAAATATCATCCATGAAGTGCTTAACATAATACTAACAAGTAGTAATAGATTTAGTACAAGTAGTAATAGATTTAGTAAAATGTAGGGCTTAAGAGGGAAGACTCTGGAACTAGGTATCCTGGATTCAGAGCCTGACTACATCTCTCCCTAGCCATGTGGCCTCAAGCAAGCTACTACTCCTTCTACTGCTTCTCAAGTTCATTTGATATTAGAGATAATGATAGTAAATCTCTCATAGGGCTGTTGTGGAACTGAAAGAATCATTGCACATAAATCCCTGATAATAATTTAATGATAATTTCAAATAATAATAATAATCGTGATAATTTCATTAAATACTTGCTAATTAACGAATTAAATGCACAATTTGCAACATAACATTAGCAAATGCAAGCACATTGTATCTGCATTTGAAATTATTGTGCAAAAATTTGCCTTTCATAATAGATTTTGTGTTTAAAATCACTTCCTAAATTCTAGCACCTATCAAGAGCAGAATAAAAATTCACATTTGAACAGTATGTATGCTCCTAGAACACTTGAAAAAAAACTTAGCAGGGCTATATATTCTCTCACTTGACTTGAAGTTAACAACCTAGTGCCTGTTTATAAACTGTCAGATCATTTTTAAGCGTTTGTGTATATATCTGTTTTGTAAATTTAATATCAACCTTGGAGCACATGGACTGACTTGATTGAAAGATGTTTCTACCTATAGATATAAAATAGTCAACTGATGAAATTACTGGTAAAAGTAGAGCCCTAGCACAAGACTTCATATTTTTACCTATATCTAGTGGTATTGAATATGATCCTATTAAACCATTTCTAGATCAAAAACGAAAGCTTTAAAATGGAGTGAAAAGTTAGGAACAATGAGAATTTGTCTTCTAATCGCTTTACCTCCCTAAGACATTTCTGTTTTCAAAGAGTAAAATGAAATGCTTGAAAAGATGATAGAGCAATAAAATTAGTCTGAAGACTAGATTAGCAGCATCTGTGGAGTCATATTCATCCATACACACTGGTTTATGCTATGGTAGCAAATTAACCACCAAACTTAAGTGACTTAATACCAAAAAAAGGGTTTATTTCTGATTCATCTACACATGAGTGCAGGTCAGTGAAGCTTCTGTCCCATGTACTCTTTCAGCAATCCTGACAGAGGAAGATTCCACTGTGACAGAGAAAGGTAGAGTAGGGAGCTTACACCTGTTTGTAAATGTGTTGGCCCAGAAGTCGCTTCTATCCCAACCTATTTGCAAGAAAGTCAAATGATTAAAAGTAATTCCAGGGGATCTGCAAGTTGCAAGAGAGCACAGGATGCTTATAAACTGTCTCTGTTTAAGAAGCTGTTATCAAATAGTCAAGTATAACACTCACCATCACAGCTCTTCTAAAATGTATGACGTTCCTGTCTTACTTCACAATATACCAATCACTGTTCTATTTCCCTCAGTCAGTCTTGAGATAAAAAAAGAGAACAAGCTTATGGTTCAAGGAATTTAATTATTTTTTTCTAACCAGCTATAGTTGAACATGTCAGCCATGTTGATATTGAGTAATTGCCTATATATCTTGTCTTTCCTCACAATTTGATTTCTTTTCATAATGAAAGCTCAAGGAATTTGTTGTTTCCTTTGGCACAGATGTTCCTCATTTGATGTTATAAATGTGCTACTGAAAAGTTGTGGGTAAATCAGATTTTTATAAATCGAATCACATTCCCATTAACTTTATCTTTGCTTCTGCTTCACAGTAGCTCTGGACAATTTATCTTTAAATTAGTCTCAGTTTTACAGAGAAGAGTGACAGGTCAGAGGGTATTTCCCAACAGACTGGGATAAGAATAGCCTTCCATCACCAGGATATGCACTATTTCTTCACATTGATGTGATATCAGAGTCCATTTAGGGAAAAGACGCTTTTTGAAAATAAAAACAAGTCTACGGCCATACCACCCTGAACGCGCCCGATCTCGTCTGAAAATAAAAACAAAAACTAAAAGGAAAGAATAGCAGAGAAACAAGGTATTGGAGAAAGACATTTACTTCCATTTTAACACATCACATAATATGACTTAACCTGGGTGCTAGTGGTTTTTCTGTGATAGAATCTACTAGCACAAAGCATTGGAATATTTTTCATTAGATATAAGACCTATTTACATAAATTTGCAACATAATTTCATGGAGTCTGTTGATAAAAAAGAAAAATTCACACTGAAAAAAAAGAAAAAGAGTTTTCAAAACAGAGAAGTGGACAAGGCATATACTAATTTTTCTTGATGTTTGTTCCCATACCAACTTTGCTAACTAAACACTGAAAAAACTGAACAATTATTTTTTTTGAACTGAACAATAGAATTCCTCTGACTTTTTTCTCTAAGTCCTTTTCCCCAAAATGATTTGCTATAGTCTCTGGTGACTTGGAGTCATTTCAGCATGAAAAAGCTTTTCTTATCTGTTGTGTTTTTCTGAGTTTTTTTTTCTTGTAAACCAACTTTATTCCAGTTGTTATTCACCGATCCATAGCAATCACAGACTCATAGAATCTTAGGGTAGAGGGGGACCTTAAAAAGCCAGTAATCTTCTTTTGTGTGTTCTGAGCCATATAAGAAGAAATATCAATGAAAAATAAGAAGACCAGAGGATGAGAAGCACAGAGCACAGATGACACTGAAGGAAAGGAAAAGCTAAGAAGATGCTGAATTCCTATGGCAGAATTGGAACAACTAGTAAAGTGAGTTTTGCCTTTACAGTTACATTATTACAAGTATTTCATGTATGTATATTGATTACAGAATGTTTTAACATAATCTTCTCTCCAGTTAAATGGGCATTAACTATGCTACTATTTTGCTATAGAGCAAATTGCCATTACATCTGAATAAATAATAAATACATAAATATAAATAATAATAAGTATATATTATGTATAATATATATTCCCCCAGAAAATAGACTGTTACATGTATTCATATTAATTTGTCTTTTTAAATGTTTTTAAAAATGATATTGTTGACTGGGCACAGTGGCTCACGCCTGTAATCCCAGCACTTTGGGAGGCCAAGGTGGGTGGATCACAAGGTCAGGAGATCGAGACTATCATGGCTAACACGGTGAAACCCCATCTCTACTAAAAAATATGAAAAGAATTAGCCGGGCATGGTGGCGGGCACCTGTAGTCCCAGCTACTTGGGAGGCTGAGGCAGGAGAATGGTGTGAACCTGGGAGGTGGAGCTTGCAGTGAGCCAAGACCGCACCGCTGCACTCCAGCCTGGGCGACAGAGCAAGACTCTAAAAAAAAAAAAAAAAAAAAAGATATGGTTTAAATTTTTCCATTTCTATTTTTCTTTATTTGCTGGTATATGGAAAGGCAGATGATTTTTGTATATTGAACAAACCACTTTTTATTTCAATTTTAGTTGTTTTTAATTTTCAGTTTTTGTTGTCAATTACTAACGTATTTACTATATTATTATTTTTAACAGCTTTATTGAGATATAATTCCCATATCATATAATATACACATTTACCATGTACAATCCAATGGTATTCACAGAGTTCCGCATCCATCACGACAATCAGCTTTAGAACATCTTGATCATCCCAAAAAGAAACTTTATAACCATTAGTAGTCATTCCCTATGACTCTCAACTCACGCATTCTTCCCTTCCTCCACTGGCCCCCGGCAATCACTTCTCTACTTTTGTCTCTATTTGCCTATTCTGAACATTTGTTTTAATAGTCCCCCTATATAACCGTAGTTACATATCCTTTGACCAAAATCTCCCCATATCCTCTTTCTTACCCCAGACTCCAGTAACCACAATTCTACTCTCGACTTTTGTGAGATCAAATTTTTAGATTCTATGTATGAGTGAGATCATATGGGATTTCTCTTTCTGTGCATTTTATATATGTTACATGTTACAAAGATCCTTAAGAATGGTAGTTTGTCAGTATCAACACATAGTTTTAGAAGTTCATATAAACATGAAAGGAGAGGTTAAGAACCAGAAATATGTTAACAAATTAGGAAAAGTGGGGATTAAATTACCAAAGATTAAATTGCTTAATTAAGATCAGAGATTGGAGAATAATTTTAGAGGCTAAATAGAGGAGATAACTTGTCAAAGGATGAAGGATGAAGGATTTCCATTACAGTCTAAGAAGCTTCCTGAGATTCAGGACCAAGTCTTGAGAGTCCCTGGATTAGTAATTTGCTACTTAATTATAGATATTTAAAACAATACAAAGCGCATAGGAACATAAACACAGACAATAAATGGATATGAAGCACATGGGAAATGTTGCCTATGGGGAAAGGGGAAAGAGTAGGCACTGGGGTAAAAGGCAACCAATCCACTAAATCAGTTAATTGGAAATGAACCCCCTCTGAGCCCCGCAGTCGTGGGAGGACTCGGAAATCCTGGTGGCGGCTGATGGCTGAACTGAGCAGGCCTGCAGAATCATCTACTGCAGTCGTGGGTACAAATCCCACATAGGATAAGTTGCAAGGGAAGTTGTTGGTGCACCAGAGGCCCCCGACACCCGTGAGGCCAATAGAATGTCAGACAAAACATAGGAAACGTCTTCGTTATAAGTCAATGTGGCAATTTCTTTGGGATTATTATTCAGGAACAGAACTGCTGAGTCAATGTGTATGGAAACACTTCCCTTTACTAAGTGGTACAAAATTGCTTCCTAGAATAGCTGTACCCACTCCATATTTCCACTGGCAGTATATAAAGGTTCCTGTATCCTCATATCATTGCCAACAACTGGTATAATTTAGCTTTCTGACTTCTGCCAGTATAATACGTATAAAGTATATTCCAGCATTATTTTAATGTGCATTCCATTGATTATTAGTGAGACGGAGTATCTCTTCCTACCTGGGTTAGAATTTCGGTTTCGGTTTCTGTTAATTGCCTATTTGCTCATTTTTCTATTGTTCTTTTCTGCGGTAGTTTTCTTTGCCCTCTCTGTGCTTCTCCAACTCTCTGATGTGAATAACTCACTCTAGTGAATTTTAAAATCTGTCACATAGCAATAGTTTTATAAATAAATATACAGAACTTATTAGAAAATTAAATTTAAAATATATATAGAACAAAATCCAAATGTATTTTTATTATTTAACTCAACAGCCATTACATTTCAATAAATATAAGAAGAAGAAACATAACATAGAGAAAATAAAACTGATGCATTGATTGAAAGTAATCATATAGGCAATAACGTAGCTCACTATCACACTCAGAAAATGTTGTACCTCACAGTTGTAACTATGCAAAAAGTCACATGTGAAACAGTGATTCCTCATATTAAATGCCTATATGCAGAATTCAAATAAACACTTTGCTAATCAATCTTTAAAGTTTCAAATGTGAATGAGTTTGATTCCTGAATGTTTACCTAACCTAAGTTGGATTAACATCAGTGCTACTGTAGGGGCTAATGTATTTCTAAAGGGTTCCTATGATTTGTTTTAATATCTCTCAGAGTAGAGAAACCAGTATTATAGAGGAATATTAATGAAAATATTTGGAAGAGATTTTAAAGCAAGTCTTTATTTTTAACTCTTATTCAAAAGAAATAAGTATTGTGTTTACAAAATTCATCATCAATCCTTCATTGTAGCCAGTTTCAATAATTTATCCTATAAAGTTAAGGTTTAATTTGAATTATCTTTTAGTGAAAAAATTGGATTCTGGATTTGTAATTTTTATGTGTGGTTCTTCTTGTGATGAAAAATAAAATTCAGGCCAGGTGCAGTGGCTCACTCCTGTAATTCCAGCACTTTGGGAGGCCAAGATGGGCAGAACAATTGAGGTCAGGAGTTCGAGACCAGCCTGACCACCATGGTAAAACCCCTTCTCTACTAAAAATACACCATGCCACCACCAGGCATGCTGGTGCACCTGTAATCTCAGCTACTCAGGAGGCTGAGGCAGAACTGCTTGAACCCAGGAGGCAGAGGTTGCAGTGAGCCAAGATTGTGCCACTGCAGTCCAGCCTGGGCAACAGACTGAGTGAGAATCCATCTCAAAAAAATAGAAAAAAGGAAAAGACAATTCAAATTGTCTTATCAAATTTGTAAGGATTTTTATTTTAAATTTTCATAGATGTGCAATATCAAGATCATTACTTATACCATTGAAGGCTGGAGTATGTCATAATGATCTGTAGAAACTGTTCTTGTTAGTTTCTAAATTTTCATATTTGCTCTTCAGCTTATCTGCCATTTTAAAAAGTTGCCTTCTTTCCTTGCATACAAGTATCAAAATCATTAAAATTACCAGATACATCGGAAAAATAAGCAAGTGCAAATGCCAAATTAAAATTATTTTAAAGTTGAGAACACAGTTTTTTAACTTAGCAGAATCACTAGAAGTTTACTTTGTAGTCATACATTCTTGAAATAACTTTTCCCCTTGATAACCATAGCACCTCAGCATTCAATAACAGTTGGCTATGACTGACTTTCATATTATCACATAATAAAGAAACGGTATCTAATTTAGTGCATTTTTTATTATGTCACTACGCAAACTATTTAGTTCAACTGTTGGTTTTTTGTTTTTGTTTCTGTTTATTGTAAACAGGGTCTGGCTCTTTTGCCCAGGCTGGAGTGCAGTGACACAACCTCAGCTCACTGCAACCTCCACCTCCCAGGCTCAAGTGATCCTCCCACTTTAGCCCCCCAAGTAGCGAGACTTCAGGTGCACTCCACCGCACATGGCTAATTTTAAAAATTTTGTAGAGATGGGGCCTCCCTATATTGCCCAGGCTTGTCTCAAACTCCTAGGCTCAAGCCATCCACCTACCTTGGCCTCCCAAAGTGCTGGGAGTATAGGTGCACCTGGCAATCTTGCTACAGTGAAGACTTTTTCTTATTTATAGTAAGACTTTCTTGATAAAGGAAGCGCCATATTGATTTATATTCCAGCAAAGCTCTTTAGTGTGAGTAACTACTCCAGGATGTTTTCATGACATTTCAGCTCTTCTATCAGAATACATAAACTTAAACTTCAAAATATATTTGTTAACAATGCAATTCAATTTTGTCTTATATATTTCAGAACTAGTTTATTTATTAGCAATAAGTAGAAAAAAGAATTATTTCTTCATATCATCATAATGTTTACATTGCATATATAGTAAAAGAATTGCCATGTTAGCAATACCTGTGAAATAATCAAGTTTTAGTAACATATTTGACAGCTTTATTTGTTCTATGTGTTGGCTTTCCATATCATTAGCAAGGTCCTGAATATATTGATTTATGGTGTCCTTGGAAAGTAGTACTTGAACTACCTTCTTTGCTATAGATGTGCCAACATCTGCAAACAAACATTCTTCACTGGTCTTGTATTCTTCTAAATATAGGAGTGTACTTTAAAAGAAGCCCACAAATCACTGCTTACATGTGACATATGAAACTGTTTACATGTGACATTTGATTCTATTGGCTTTTTATTCAATCTCTTCTTTTTCAAGGAATTCTGCTTTTCAACTTATTTTATATGTAAATGCCATTTCAGTTCTGGAAGTTTCATTTCTTCATCAGCCAGTATCGCTACGCATATGATACTTAGTGTTTATCACTTTGCTACCAAATTTAGTTACAAACTAAATTCGATATGAAAGATTATACTTCCACACAGACATAGTACAAATTTGTGTGGTCTTAATTTCTTTGAAACTGCTTCCATCATCATCATTCTGTCTAGCACTTCTGCCACATTCAGAAAAGATGTATCTTTTTGACAAAAAAGAATCTAGGGGAAGTTGTTTTGTATATATTTTAAGGTTAAAAATAAATAGTACAAAGTTTACTTTCTTAATTGAACTAATAAGGTTGAATTATAAATGTAAAATCAGCTTGCTTCCTTGCTGCTTCAAGAACAAGACAACATTCTTGCCCATCTGCAAATGCCAGCAAGACTCCATGGCCTGACCTAGTTTAATAGACTGGGGAAAATAGAAGATGCCCTGCATCTAAAGGAAATAATTGACTTCACCAGATGCAGGTGATAGAGAGAACAGAGAGCACATGAAGGAGGTAGAAGGGTTGGTATGGAGAGGTTGCAGGTTCTCTGCCTGGTGAAACTAGCTACTACTAGCAACAGGGAATCATGCAATAACTGATTCAGGACCTGCAGTACATATAGTAGCCAGATGTCACCTGTGCTAAGAAGCAATGATTACTTCTCTTGTCATTGTCATCCAGGAAGGGCAGCCAATAGCAAGTTGCCTGAGGATTGTCCAGCAATAGTAAGCCTCATTTATGTCTGGCCACATCTGATAAATTGAAGCCCAAGATACACTTCTCAGGTCCTTGTAATGAGGATGTCCTTCCACATCTAAAGAGGTTACAGTGATACAAAAGGGGAAGATCCCAGCACTTACACACAATGGGGGCAGGGACAAGAAGAGTGAGTAGTGAAAAACAGACTCCATTAGACCATACAGTGTCCCCCAGTAACACACTCAATGAAGCAAGCAATTAGACTTTATTTTTTTGTCTTTATTTGTTTTCAACTCCACCTTTATCACTGTACTCCATTGTTATCTAGACTATAAACTCCTTGAAGATTTGAAAAGATCAACAAAATTGATAGACCGCTAGCAAGACTAATAAAGAAAAGAGAGAAGAATCAAATAGATGCAGTAAAAAATGATAAAGGGGATATCACCACCGACCCCACAGAAATACAAACTACCATCAGAGAATACTATAAACACCTCTACGCAAATAAACTAGAAAATCTAGAAGAAATGGATAATTTCCTGGACACTTACACTCTCTCAAGACTAAACCAGGAAGAAGTTGAATCCCTGAAAAGACCAATAACAGGCTCTGAAATTGAGGCAATAATTAATAGCCTACCAACCAAAAAAAGTCCAGGACCATATGGATTCATAGCTGAATTCTACCAGAGGTACAAGGAGGAGCTGGTACCATTCCTTCTGAAATCAATAGAAAAAGAGGGAATCCTCCCTAACTCATTTTATGAGGCCAACATCATCCTGCTACCAAAACCTGGCAGAGACACAACATATTTATCTTTCTATCTGTAGCATATGACAGATTACCTGACACATGGTACATGGTACATCTTCAGTGAATACTTATTGAAGAAGTGGATAGGTAGATAAATAAAGGAAAGGATGGGTGGATGAGTGGATGAATGGATGGATGAATTTAAAAATAAATAATGAAACAATGAATAAAGAAATTGTTTTTTCCTAAGATTCGGAGAAAATGTGAGAAAGATGTTGGTTACTACTTTGGGCTAGACAGTCCACCAATCACTGATAAGTTTCATCATCAGTGAAATGGAGATGATACCACCCACCACACTGGTATACCATGAAGATTAAATGCACTTGTACATGTGAAAGGACTTTAGGAAACATAAGATGATATATAAGCATTAGAGATTATTTTATTTCCACCTCATTTTCATTTGAGATCATTTTTCTCAACTTTAAGATGCATGATTCAGTTGAGAGAATATTAAAAGTGTAAATTCCCTCCCTTATTCCCAGAGTTTGTCATTCAGAAATGTGATAGATCCCAGGAATTCACATGTTTAAGAAGCTTCCTCGGGAATTGTGATGAGGTGGTCTACAGAGTGCACTTTGAGAAGCACAGATTAAAGGGAAATGATATGACGACCCCTTCCCCACCACATTCTAGCAGAAGAGACGTAGTAGAGCCACAGAATGACAAGAGAGGGCAAGGAAGCCATGTGCACACATAGACCTAAGTCAGTTATTTGTAAAAAAATAAACTCGATACACACAGTGATACGGTTTGGCTCTGTGGCCCCACCCAAATCTCATCTTGAATTGTATTCCCATAATTCCCACATGTTGTGGGCGGGACCTGGAGGGAGATAATTGAATCATGAGGGCAGTTTCTCCAATACTGTTCTGTTCTTGGATGAAATCCAAGGGAATCCTGTTTCACTTGGATTTCATCCTTTCTTTTGCACTGCCATGTAAGAAGTACCTTTCGTCTTCTGCCATGATTGTGAGTCCTCCCCAGCCAAGTGGAACTTTTAAGTCCATTAAATCTCTTTTTCTTCCCAGTCTCGGATATGTCTTTATCAGCAGCGTGAAAATGGACTAATACACATAGCTTTGAGTTTATTCAATATTATAATCATATAAATATCTGAATGAGTTAGGTAAAGGTGTAAAGGATTTGAATTTTCCTAACATTTACATCACATCTATTATAAGGCATCTGTAGAAATCACCTAAGCTGGGTGAGAAAATCACTTCATATATAGAAATTGTTCACACAAATGTGCTTAAAAATGTTCCCATTCTCACAGCTTCAAATGCATGCTGCCTTATTTTGAGTTAGTGTAAAAGCATGCCATTGTGGAAGTGACATATATAGTCTTAGAAAACACAATGCTCAATAGCCTAAGGTGTGCATAACATTTGTGCAACTCTAACTCAGCCAGTTGTGGGCCCCAAACTCATGCTCCTCCCTTCCCTGTCAAGGAAACCTTCACAAAACTTCTGGAAGTCATTAAATACTTTCCATCCTCAACATAGTGTTGGACTCCTTCTACTCTTTCTGCTCTGACAATCAGAAAAAGAGAACATGCCTCAGCAAGGTCACTTTGCATTGGCCCTCCTGCTGCTGGTGCTGATGTCACACTGTGCCAGTGTCCTGAGACACGGAAGCTGGCCCACTGATAAGGGGAGAAGCACTCCCTCCTCACCCTTCAAATGACTTTATGCCACACTCTGTCACAATTATCCCACACGTTAAGCTGCAAGGCAAAATTTTCTCCAAATACCGAATGTGAAAGCTGCCTTTCATTTCCACTTTCCCTGAGACTCAGACCAGAGAATGTGAGAGCTGGCCAGAGAACTGACCTCTGAAAACATTCCGCTCCCTCTCAAACACTCTACCCCAGAGCAAAGACTGTCTTGCTTTGTATTCCTCTATCATCCACACACTCTTGGGCACAGTTTCTCTAAGTGAAGTTTCCAGAACCTTCTGCATCAGGTCTCCAGAGATACTTGTAAAATAGGCAGACTCTAGGGTCCCACTCTGAGCTGCTGGCTCAGAATCCCAGGCTGGGCCTTGGAATTTGGCTCATGAATAAGCAGCTTGGATAATTATTATATGCTCTACATTTTACAATTTTTTAGAATTGTATGATTAGCTTGTTCTACCCAAGGGCTTTATTTCACTTAGAAGCTTTCAGATTAAATGAGCAATTAATCCCTTCTTAAAATTTGAGACTTAGATATATAATGCAGCAGTTTCCTTAAACCATCTAGTCTTAAATAGGGTTAACCAGAAAAGATCTTGAAATTTGAAAAGGCTTTCTTTGCACTTGTAAGGAAACATAATTTTATAATGATGTTATAACTCTATGTTTCTGTCACATTGCTTAGAGAAAGTAGTATATGGGAAAATTTTGCAAGAGTCTCTCTTTAAAATATGACAGTAGATATGACACCAGATTGAATTGAAATCTCATTTCTTAGAGTAAAATCACATACCAGAGCTAGCAGAGCTAGTACCAAAAATTTAGTTAATAGAAGAAAGCAAGCTAATGTTGAAGAAAATATGGCGTCTTCCAGTTAGTCGATAGCACAGATTCTGTGTGAGAGTGAGGTAGAGTTATGCATAAATGAAAAGAAAAACTCAGAGAACATGAGTGCTATTGTCCTAGGTTAGCAGACAGGTGGTAGCATTGCTTGTATAGAACAAAGCTTCCCCAGGGCCCTAGCAATGTAGAATCTAAAGCTTGCATGGGCCAGGTTAGACGGGATTTAGGAAAATGGGATAGGATGGATCCTCTTTATAAAGGAGCAGCAGTTCATACTGATAAGTTTTAAAAATGCTAGGTGAACCTTGTCCCGAGGTGGGGTGGCACCAATGGTTGCTGGATTTGATGTGAAATAGGGTTGTGCAGTGGAGCTTTTGGAGTCAGTTATCAGCTTCAGGCAGGTGTCTAACATATGAATGAGGAAAGTTCCAGGCCCATTTCCTTAAAGAGGAAATCAAATTGATAGCAGGAATTGGATGAAAGGGAGCCAGTGTACAGCCTCATGTCCAAATGGAATAAGAAGCCTAAGCAGATAGTCTGTTATATGAGGGGAAGACTAAACAGGGAGATCACACCTATCTTCAGAAGAGAGCAAGGGGTAGTGACATACAACAACTGACTTCTTCAAAATTCACCTTGCTAATGAAGATGGAGCTCCTAATAGAAAAATCAGGCACTGTAGTTTTCCTCTGGTGCAGAGATTGGACATGGCTATGCCTGTAAGGTATAAATGTCTTATTTTTGTTGCTTCTGGGCTGTCCAGAGGCAGATAGGTGGTAAATAAGTGTGTGCTGGAGGAATGATGAAAGAGTTCTGAACCAAAAGCAAACTTTTATCCCCAATGTAAAGAGAAGGTTGGGAGAAAGGAAAGGGGCTCAAGCAATTAGGTGATGTTTCTACATATGACTGAAGCAAAAAAGAAAGCGTGGCCCATGAATATGTTTGCCCATCAATAGAAAAGTTCCCTAAAGTAATATATTATTTGAAATTAAAAATAATTTACTACTGAGAATAAAATTTCCAACACTAACAATTTCAAAGAAAATAAGAAATAAAAAAGAAGAAAAAAACACAGAAATATTTCCTTGTATGTTGCAATATGAGAATCGGGAACAAAAAATTTATCAATGTTTTATAACACTGCCCAAAAGAAAGACATTGAGTAGTTAATTTACATAATATTTTTATCATCAGAACAGTGTTAATATACATGAAAATATTCTGTAATTTTAAAGGCAATGTATCAAAAGTTTTTAATTGTCCTTCATATTGTGGTGATTTGTGACCTAAATTAGAACAGGGTCCTTCATGGGTTCCTCAAAATAGGTACTCCCTTCAAATACAACCTCAGGATATTAAAGTCCTTTCCCTAGGCACCTTGTTATTTCAGAAGCACCTAACATTTCTTATGTACTCTTTAAATGTCAAGGATTCTACTAAGGTGTTTTATATATATTATTTCACGTAACATTCTAGATAATGTGCATTATTACGTATCTCTTCATATTCTGTTCAGCAATGTTATACCACATATTACAAATTAACAAATAGTCATAATGGTTTATAAGATCAATCTTTTGAATGTGAAAAGTGAATCAGTTCCTTGGGACCTAAACACTCCCTTAAAAGCTGATGATTCTACCCTATAGGGAGGTGAACTCTTAAATACAACAATCACTCAAAACCACTCAAACCACCTCACTGACTGTATTAATACTTTTATCCTATTTATCTTTTACAAAATGTTCCTTTCAAAACAAAAGTTCAATTTGTTTTCAATAACATAAAGCCTATACATGAAAAATTTAAAATTTTTTTATCACTTTGTAAAATGGGTAACAGCATATTTCATTTTTAGACAATTCTCTGTGGATTGTATGATTCCCTTAATTTTCCTTGAGGTGAGAAATCAATGTTGAGTAGTTCCCCACACCCAACAAAAGAAGTCTTCAACCTGCCTCTATAGACACTGCCTTGGGAAGAAACAAGCAGAAATGATGCACAGTAGGAGGACAAGCTAGGATAATAGAAAGATAAATACTATCTACACATCTCCAGCAGAGAAAGACAGCACATATTAATAAAAAAACGATAAAACACTTTCAACTTCTGCAAGTGGGGACTTGCATGGAAAAATGTGATTTAACAAAAAATTTTAATAAATACTAGCTCTGTATTATTAAGATGGCAGATAAGAGCACTTAATAAAACACGTGTCAAGCAAAATCCAGGCCAGGATCATTTGAGATAAAATAGTCTTATTATCATACAATCTATAAAAGATTAATGAAGCCTTTAATGCAAAGCATTAATGGAGCTGGCTGCATTCTGACCTTACCGAATCTTTTTTAGGACTTTGGCAGTTTTAAGTAGGAAGAATAGCTTTATTCAAGAAGGTTTCTTTTCCTTCCAAAATTTGTTCACATTTAAGGAAATGCAGATATATGGGTTTTCCCTTAACACATAGTGCAGTTATCATTCATATATAATCGTCCATAAAACTCCTTGAAAAGTCTATTAATCTCTTCGGTATCCATGAATTTAATACCATAATTGTTCTTAACTGTAGCTATAGTGGAAGAACTGCTTGCCTGTTTTCTTGCTAATAACCCACTGGTTTTATGACTGAATTGAAATAAAGCCAGTTCTAGCAGTAAAGGTGAGGGTGACCCAGATGAATTAGATAATTGCCTTCATAGCCTATTGATCTTCTATTTGAGGTCTTTTAGGTCTGAATATTTTCTCTTTGCTAACAGAGCTTCACATTTTTCTCAGACACTAAGAGATTTAGTTGGATTCCAAAGAATATTAAGGAAGTAACTAGAAGGCAGGATTGTATTAAAACATACCTGGGTTCAAAAGTTCCTTCAATTCCCAACACCAAGATCACATTTTCTATTCCAACATGGGACATACAGCTTAGCAATAGGTAACTTATTCATTCACCCACATGTGTCAATGTGCTGTTCACTATATTAAATCTGCAGATTTAAATAAACAAATCTGTTTTGAAGAAACTCAAGAGTTTGGTGAGAAGACACATAGGTAGATATATAAATATCAGTAAAAAAATAGAGGTATGGAAGGATTTTATGAGAGAAGAGATGAGAAAAATCTAGCCTGGACTAGGAAAGAGGAGAAAAATACACATGCACAGAATACAATACACAACCCAAAGTCCCTTCCCAAATTAAGATTCCTTGCTGCAAAAAAGTGAGAAATTATTAAAGATCCTTGCCTTTGTACAGAAGAAAGAATGCCTCAGTCACTGAAACTAGAACAATAATAATAAAGATATTTGTAATTGAAATAAATTTACAAGTAGGCTGAGCATTTTAATGGAATTAAAGAGCTGGCACATAGGAGCAATAGCAAAGAAAATAGGGATTTAATATTTCACAACACAACTGCAGAAGACTAATTGTGATTGGAACCACAAAGATCATTCTAGGAAATTTAGTACATGGGTTTCTTACAACCAATCTGACCTCCTGTCAGTCAGTTCAATTTTTTTGAAATCCACAATTTGCATTTTGTTCTAGCCTTCATGTCCTTCTTATTAGAATTCCTTCCCCTTCTCTTTCCAACAATTTAGTTCCTGACTAAATTGATGGTCCAACTCTAGATTTATTTTACCCACAAAACTTACAGTTCCAACCAACACGGCTTTTTCTCCAAGTCTGTTCACACAACCCAGCCATTTGAATCACAGTGATTTAGAACTGGACTAGGAGGCCTCCTCATTTTACACGTAAGAATGAGAAAGCCCACATATTTTCAATGACTTGTCCAGGATCACATAGCCAATAAGGATCAACGTCAGAAAGAAAATATTTTTATTCTAAGGTCTTTTGATTTCTAGTTCAGTAGGGCTTCCATTGCATGATGTTAATTCTTGATTTAATGTTTGTACGGTTTAGATATAATCCTCACTGAAATAATTTTTACTGAATTTGTGTGGTAACCACAGCTTGCCATCAACCTACTCAACTTTACCCTTCTCCCCCGCTTCATCTTTTCAGAAAACCTGTGTGCTGACGGTAATTGCTTCAGCCCTCTTTGTGACAAACCCATGAAAACCTGCTTTAAGGAAAAGTTGAATGTGATCATTCCTTGCATTGAACTGACTGAAAAATAAAAAGTGCATCTCTCCTAATACAGTTTTCTGGATAAGCACACAGAGTAAGGAATTGAGAGGTTCAGAGGATCTTCTTAAAAACTAAAAAAATCATACCACATATGTAGCTGTACAATCTACTAATATCTGCCTTTAACTTGGGAGTTCTCCCTTTTCCAAAAAAAAAAAAAAAAATTGAGATTAACAAAAACTTTATCTTCTACCTTTATGATCAATAGTGCCAGACACAAGTAAATGTCTAATAAATTCTTACCAAGTTTTTTCAACCTAACTTTTAATAGAATAACATGCACCTAGAATCTACAAATGTATGCTCCTGTTTATGTTCTCTTCATCCATGAAGGCAGTTTGCTTATTTGAGGATATGAATGCTTAGTTTTCTACAGTTAGGAAAAAAAATTGTTTGAGATGTTCAGATCTGATAACAGGATTTAGAGTTGAAGCTGCTATCTTTATGATGGGAACAACAGAGTCCCCTGTCATGTTCCAGTTTTGCAATACTGGACAATTTCTTTAGTCCTTGAATCTCATGTTGCTACCAAATTAGTTCTATAGTGGAGGCTTAAGCTTGGGCCATGCTGAGTCCACCATTTCTGAGCATCAGTCTGCATAAGGAAGAAAAAGAAAGCGAGAGAGCAGCAAGGACTACCTGTGCCTTCTCCCAGACTTAGCAACTTATGTTAGAGCTCTGAAGAGAGAGCACTGCTTACAATGTTCTTCTCAAAAGAGGATTCAGAGACACAGAGCATGAGCAGCATCACTTCAGAGTTCCTGGGGTGAAACAAAGTGGGGAAAATGAGAATGCATTTCAGAAACAGAAAGAGATGGTGTGCTTGGCACAAACCACATCACTGTCCTGATGGAGACCCACTGCCCAGCAGTGAGGTCAATGATGAGCACCTCCACGAGCTTCATTGCTGGAGGATCCTGATGAGCAGAACTGGGACCTGAAGGGAAAAATCAGCCAGATGTGGGTGGTAATTGTACGCTTGTCCATGTTGAAAAATACTCTGAGGAATTTCCAAAAGATGAGGAAAATTTTGAGGGACACTGGAAGGTTCGGCTTATGCAGATGAGAGCTCAGGTCAAGAAAATACAATTTCCTACTGTTCCTGTGATAAAACTGTACCAACCTCCCACCCCACCCAATGACATCTGCATGGTCCCATAAGATGCTGAACACATAAGAGAAATTTAAACAAAAGAAAGCATTTGTTGAGAGTACTTATTTATCTATCATTCAACAAATATTTACTGAGAATCTATTGTGTGTCAAACACTGTTCTAGGCACTTGGGATAAGTCACTGATCAAAAAACAAAGATTCTACTCATCAAAAAACAAAGATTCTGCCCTCATGGAACTTATATACTATCATAAGGGATGAAAGATTGTAATTTATTTCTTCTTAAATTGCAAAAATTATCACTTTCATGAAGAAACTAATGCCCAACTACATTATAGGCTCCATGAGGGGAAGAATTTCACCTGTTTTGTTCAGTATTGTGTCCCCAGAAAACTGCACAGTATTTGGAACATGATGGGGACTCAACATATGTTTGTTGGATAAATGAAACATCTAAATTGTCTTACCTAACAGTAGAAGGTGTTACTATACTCTGTAACATGTGCACTTTTGCATCCTTCCGCAGGTTACAAAATAACTTCTACTTTTATTGCCATAGAGGAACTCACATAGAATAAGAAAATAACCAACCCCTCTTTATGTTTTACCTGATAATTTCCATACATACAATTTTTGGAAAAAAATATTTAATATTGAATTTCTTCTGAGTTCCTAATATCATAAAAACATATATAATGTCATATATAAATATCACATACCACAGGGTTGGTGGGCCCTAGCTATATTAGTTTCATAAAAAATGTTATGTGACACATTATACCAACAAGTAAGTCATGTCCTGCACAAATCGGTTAGGTTAAATACAGATTAAGAGACCCCAGACCTCATCCATCAGTGGAGGAAAAAGGTTCAATCATTTAAAAAAAAAAGAGGGGGATGGGGAGCAAGATAGCCAAATAGGAACAGATCCAGCCTCCAGCTCCCAGAGTGAGTGACACAGAAGACAGGTGATTTCTGCATTTTCAAATGAGGTACTGGGTTCAGCTCACTGGGGAGTGCCAGACAATCACTGCTGATTAGCTGGTGCAGCCCGACCAGCAAGAGCTGAGGCAGGGCGAGGCATCCCCTCACCTGGGAAGCACAAGGGGAAAGGGAATCCCTTTTCTAGCCAAGGGAAACTGAGGCACACAACACCTGGAAAATCGGGTAACTCCCACCCTAATACTGCACTTTACCAAGGGTCTTAGCAAGCGGCACACCAGGAGATTATATCCCACACCTGGCCCAGAGGGTCCCACGCCCATGGAGCCTCCCTCATTGCTAGCACAGCAGTCTGAGATCTAACTGCAAGGTGGCAGCGAGGCTGGGGGAGGGGCACCCACCATTGCTGAGGCTTAAGTAGGTAAACAAAGCCTTGGGGAAGCTCCAACTGGGTGGAGCTCACCACAGCTCAAGGAGGCCTGCCTCCCTCTGTAGCCTCCACCTCTGGTTGAAGTTTGACAGCTGTCTGACAGCTTTGAAGAGAGCAGTGGATCTCCCAGCACGGAGGTTGAGATCTGAGAGAACGGAGAGTCTGCCTGCTCAAGTGGGTCCCTGACTCCTGAGTAACCTAACTGGGAGACATCCCCCATCCGCCACTAGGTGCAGACCAACACCTCACACCTCACACGGCTGGGTACACCCCTGAGACGAAGCTTCCAGAGCAAGAATCATACAGCAGCACTCACTGTTCAGCAATATTCTATATTCTGCAGCCTCTGCTGCTGATACCCAGGCAAATAGCACCTGGCATGGACCTCAAGCAATCTCCAACAGACCTACAGCTGAGGGTCCTGACTGTTATAAGGAAAACTAACAAACAGAAAGGACACCCACACCAAAACCCCATTAGCATCAAAGACCAAAGGCAGACAAAACCATAAAGATGGGGAAGAAGCAGGGCAGACAAGCTGGAAATTCAAAAAAATGATATGCAGGAATTGAACTCCACTCTGCGCCAAGCAGACCTAATAGTCATCTACAGAACTCTCCACCCCAGATCAACAGAATATACATTCTTCTCAGCACCACATCGCACCTATTCCAAAATTGACCACATAGTTGGAAGCAAAGCACTCCTCAGCAATAAAATACTCCTCAATAAAATACTGGCAAACCAAATCCAGCAGCACATCAAAAAGCTTATCCATCATGATCAAGTGGGTTTCATCCCTGGGATGCAAGGCTGGTTCAACATATGCAAATCAATAAACGTAATCCAGCATATAAACAGAACCAAAGACAAGAACCACATGATTATCTCAATAGATGCAGAAAAGGCCTTTGACAAAATTCAACAGCCCTTTATGCTAAAAACGCTCAATAAATTCGGTATTGATGGAACATATCTCAAAATAATAAGAGCTATTTATGACAAACCCACAGCTAATATCATACTGAATGGGCAAAAACTGGAAAAATTCCCTTTGAAAACTGGCACAAGACAGGGATGCCCTCTCTCACCACTCCTATTCAACAGTGTTGGAAGTTCTGGCTAGGGCAATCAGGCAAGAGAAAGAAATCAAGTGTATTCAGTTAGGAGTCAAATTGTCCCTGTTTGCAGATGACATGATTGTATACTTAGAAAACCCCATCATCTCAGCCCAAAATCTCCTTAAGCTGATAAGCAAATTCAGCAAAGTCTCAGGATACAAAATTAATGTGCAAAAATCACAAGCTTTCTTATACACCAGTAACAGACAGAGAGCCAAATCATGAATGAACTTCCATTCACAATTGCTTCAAAGAGAATAAAATACCTAGGAATCCAACTTACAAGGGATGTAAAGGACCTCTTCAAGGAGAACTACAAACCACTGCTCAGTGAAATCAAAGAGGACACAAACAAATGGAAGAACATACCATGCTCACGGATAGGAAGAATCAATATCGTGAAAATGGCCATACTGCCCAAGGTTATTTATAGATTCAATGCCATCCCCATCAAGCTACCAATGAGTTTCTTCACAGAATTGGAGAAAACTGCTTTAAAGTTCATATGGAACCAAAAAAGAGCCCGCATTGCCAAGACAATCCTAAGTCAAAAGGACAAAGCTGGAGGCGTCACACTACCTGACTTCAAACTATACTACAAGGCTACAGTAACCAAAACAGCATGGTACTGGTACCAAAACAGAGATATAGACCAATGGAACAGAACAGAGTCCTCAGAAATAATACCACACATCTACAGCCATCTGATCTTTGACAAACCTAAGAGAAACAAGAAATGGGGAAAGGATTCCCTATTTAATAAATGGTGCTGGGAAAATTGGCTAGCCATAAGTAGAAAGCTGAAACTGGATCCTTTCCTTACTCCTTATATGAAGATTAATTCAAGATGGATTAGAGACTTAAATGTTAGACCTAATACCATAAAAACCCTAGAAGAAAACCTAGGTGGTGCCATTCAGGACATAGGCATGGGCAAGGACTTCATGTCTAAAACACCAAAAGCAATGGCAGCAAAAGCCAAAATCAACAAATGGGATCTAATTAAAGTAAAGAGCTTCTGCACAGCAAAAGAAACTACCATCAGAGTGAACAGGCAACCTACAGAATGGGAGAAAATTTTTGCAATCTACTCATCTGACAAAGGGCTAATATCCAGAATCTACAAAGAACTCAAACAAATTTACAAGAAAAAAACAAACAACCCCATCAAACAGTGGGCAAAGGATATGAACAGACATTTCTCAGAAGAAGACATTCATACAGCCAACAGACACATGAAAAAATGCTCATCATCACTGGCCATCAGAGAAATGCAAATCAAAACCACAATGTGATACCATCTCACCCCAGTTAGAATGACAATCATTAAAAAGTCAGGAAACAACAGGTGTTGGAGAGGATGTGGAGAAATAGAAACACTTTTACACTTTTGGTGGGATTGTAAACTGGTTCAACCATTGTGGAAAACAGTATGGCGATTCCTCAAGGATCTAGAAGTAGATGTACCATATGACCCAGCCATCCCACTACGGGGTATATACCCAAAGGATTATAAATCATGCTGCTATAAAGACACATGCACACGTATGTTTATTGCGGCACTATTCACAATAGCAAAGACTTGGAATCAACCCAAATGTCCATCTGTGACAGACTGGATTAAGAAAATGTGGCACATACACACTATAACATACTATGCAGCCATAAAAAAGGATGAGTTTGTGTCCTTTGTAGGGACATGGATGCAGCTGGAAACCATCATTCCCAGCAAACTATCACAAGAACAGAAAACCAAACACTGCATGTTCTCACTCATAGTTGGGAATTGAACAATGAGATCACTTGGACTCGGGAAGGGGAACATCACACACCAGGGCCTATTATGAGGAGGAGAGAAGGGGAGGGATTGAATTGGGAGTTATACCTGATATAAATGACGAGTCGATGGGTGCTGACGAGTTGATGGGTGCAGCACACCAATATGGCACAAGTATACATATGTAACAAACCTGCACGTTATGCACATGTACCCTAGAACTTAAAGTATAATTTAAAAAAGGGTAGTCTATATTATTATCAGCAGCTAATGAGCAACTAAAATTGTAATGCATTTAATTTTCTTCCAAGTTTCCTATCTGAAAATAAAAGAGAAAAAGAATGAGAGTCATATCAAAAGATCTAGGTTTCAGCTACTCAGTAGGTTGAGGCACGAGAATAACTAGAACCTGGGAGGCAAAGGCTGCAGTGAGCCGAGATCGCGCCACTGCACTCCATCCTGGTGACAGCGAAACTCCATCTCAAAAAAATAAAAAAGCTAGGTTGTATATTCAGTCCTCAGGTAATTCACACTGACTGGATGCTGAAGAAATTAACGTCGTTTGAGAACACACCACAGAGTATCCACCAGTGGCACCAAAGGCTGTCAAAACCCTCCAAGGTAAAAAAGAATTTAACCAATTATTTTGATGAGAATAATCCTGAAGATATTAGACAGAAACTGCACAAACTATACTACTGATATCAAGGATTCCATTTAATTTAGATCTTCTTTAAAGAGTAACATTACTCATATACTCTGAGATTATAGGGTGCCCTTAAAATTACTTTGCATAGATGAAACTTCACTAACAAGGACATGAAAAGCTGTAACATGTCAAAGACTATGGACGTAATCAAATTAATTGAGATTATTCACAACAGTGATAAATCAGACATTGAAGCTTACTAACCTTCATCTTATTATTTACCCTACATTTTTATGTGCAAAATCAAAAGTTGTTTTTATCACAATATCTCAGAGAAAGATTATTAATATTAACACAGTTTTACAGAATTCAATTGACCAAAAACTACATATTGAGCTTCCCACTCTCTGCAAAGGACAGGGTACAGGAGCTTCTGTAAATAAACAGCCCTTACTACCCAGGAGCCTGCAGCCTGGAAGTGGGAAACAACTTGTAGAAAAGAAAACTGTAAATGTTAACAATGTGATTAAGAAAAGGCGCAGAGTGCCATGGAAGGTTGTTTGTTTGTTTGTTTAAGGAAGGAAAAATTGCACACAATTATTAGGATCAGGGAAAGTTTGGGTTAAATGGTATTTGAAGTGTCTTAAAGTCTGGGTAAGATTTTTATATTCATAACTGAGAAACATTGCAGGCATATGGATCATATCAGCAAATTTGGTTTGGAAGTCAGGTTCAAATGAGATAATATACATGAACATGTTCTGATTCTACATGCATTGGTTTTGGAAAGTTCTAATTTTAAGTGCATTGCTTTCAAAGAGCACTTGGAAACTTCAGTTTCCAGGAACTACTTAGTTCATGTCTAATTTTAACCTTAAAATATTCAGGAATTGTATGTAGTCAGGAATTCACATTTCCATTTTATAGCTGGACACAATATCTTAGTTTTCCATTACTCATAACACAATCTCTGAAACTGGGTCATTTATAAAGAAAAGGAATTCATTTCTTGTATTTATGGAGGTTGAGAAGTACCAGGTCAAGGGGTCACAACTGATGAGAAACTTCTTGCTGGTAGGGGTGCAGGGCGTCACGTGGCAAGGAGGCTGAGTGTGCCAAGGTGCTAGCTCAGGTCTTTCTTCCTCCTATAAAGCCACCAGCTCCCCTCCCCTGATAACCCATTAATTCATGAATGGATAAACCAATCATGTCATGATCCAATCTCCTCTTAAAGTCCCCATGTCTCAATACTGCCACAGTGGGAATTAAATTTCAGCATTAGTTTTGTGGGGGACAAATACTCAACTGGTAGCCCAGCCTAACTGAAACTCAATGAGGACAGAAAATTTGCCAAAAGCCATCACGCTAATGAGTGCACAAAGCAGATTAGAACTCCTTATCGCCGCTTCCCTACCTAGCTAAGTATATGTGTACCACAATCCTGTTTATTCCTAAAATTTTAGTTGTTACCCAGAGGAATGCAGGCAGATGAGATCAAGTCATGTCTTATATTTGCCATGAAAACATTAAGGAAATGTTTTCTCATTTCCATAGTATTGATTTTGTCTTCATCTATTATGTGAAGGATTGGGTTTTATTTTACAGAGAATTAAAGTTTCAAAGGATGAATTAAATTATCATGAGAAAGAGCATCTTATCACCTATAAAAATGTAATTAAAAACATTTTCTCAGGATTGCTTTGTGGGTTAAATGAGGTAATGGATATGAAAGACCTGGTGCACAATCGATGCTCAATTAGTGTATTTCTTCTTTAGCTTAATATGTATCAATGTGTTAGAAGTCAAGTTTCTGTTACATACTAATTACACAATTTATTTCATGTTATCCTTGTTTAATTGATAACACTTTAGATGAACCTAGATAAAATTAATCAATACCATGCTCAACTATAGTGAAATTAAGTAATTTTGAATATAACATGAAATATTCCCCTTACTCTAATGAATTTCTAAAAAGACCTTATTCAAAATAGCATCCAGTAAACATCTGAGTGAAGACATTTTTGATAATTTTATGATGAAATAATCCCACCTACAGTGTTTAATTTCTGAGTTAACACTGACAAAACAGTTCAGTTGATCATTTATGAAACAAAGAACGGGAATTTGGAGGCTATGTCCAGCCTGGTCATAGGTCAACAAGAGAAGCATCCATAAGTCATGTCTGCATCACATGGGGAAGGATGGTTATTTGCAGTAAGCTATTTCTCAGAACGTAAAGGGGTGGAAATATTTGTTTGCCATTGTTTTCCAGAAAAACAGGTCTCAGTAAAGTTCAACATTTTCCATGTTCATGGACTCCAATGGGTCAGGAATTTGGGCAAGACACAATGGGGAATGGCTTGTCTGTGCTCCAGGATCCCTGAGGCCTAGGTAGAAAGATTCAAAGCCTAGAAACAGCTTAGTGGCTGGGATCTGCAATCATCTTAAGATGTCTGGTGCCTAGGTCGGGTGACTTGAAGACTAAGACTGCCAAATGGAGCACCTCTCTATGGCCTTTCTGTGTGGCTTGACTTCTTCACATGATGGCAACCTCAAAGCAGTCAGACTCCTTACATGGTGGCTAGGGACTCCAAGCACAAGTGTTCAAATGAGTAAGACAGGAGCTGCAATGCCTTTTATGATCTAACATTAGAAGTCACAGGGTGAGGCCGGGCGTGGTGGCTCAAGCCTGTAATCCCAGCACTTTGGGAGGCAGAGACGGGCGGATCACCAGGTCAGGAGATCGAGACCATCCTGGCTAACCCGGTGAAACTCCGTCTCTACTAAAAAATACAAAAAAACTAGCCGGGCGAGGTGGCGGCGCCTGTAGTCCCAGCTACTCGGGAGGCTGAGGCAGGAGAATGGCGGGAACCCGGGAGGCGGAGCTTGCAGTGAGCTGAGATCCGGCCACTGCACTCCAGCCTGGGCGGCAGAGCGAGACTCCGTCTCAAAAAAAAAAAAAAAAGTCACAGGGTGTTAGTTTTCCAGTATCTATTGATCAAAGCAAATACAAGCCCACCCAGATTCAATAGGAAACAAATTTGCCACCTTTTATTGAGGCAGGGGTGAGGGTACATTGTGTAATAGCATGAGAAAGGGAGATTTTATTGTTACCTTTCTAGAAAATATGATCTGCCACATTCTTCAAAGCTCTATTATATATACATCATGGGAATACTTATGGTTAAAATATGCAAGTGGCATATTAAGTGAATTTGGGGAAATGAGGACCATTACAAAATGCAATGTCTTTTACCTTAGACTCAACAAAATTTATAAAGACAATTTGAATACCCCAGGTAAATATTAAGTTGCATTCAATTATTTTTATTATTTCACTATTTCTATTGTTATTGTATATTTTACAGATATATATGTTTTTATAAACTTATGTAAATATATCATTTTCATCTAAGGATATAACTTTACTGAGTTGGTATGTCACAGCCAAACAACTTACAGTTTGTATTAAGGAAATTATATAAAAATTCCAGTCCAATCACAATAGTTATGCTCCTCAAATGAATTCCTCATAAAAATCAAAAAATTGGGAATAAAGTAGGATGCCCACTACCATCACAATAATTTAGCATTATACTGGCAAGAATAATGCTAAATTATACAACAACGACATTATACAACAACTACAACAATATATTGCCATTATACAACAACGACAAAAAAGCAAGCCCTCCTGAAACACATAAACAAATATTTAATCAATGAAAAACTCATGTCATGTCATGTCATGTTCCCACATAGGAAGACATAATAAAGATATGAACCACCCAAGTTAATTCATAAATTTAATACAATAACAAAAATATAAGATTTCGGAGGGGAAAACCTAAACAAATTCATTCTAAAGTTTATGTGAAATTAAAAAATAATAGCCAAGTAAAACAATCTGGAAAATAAAATCAAAGGGTAAAAGAGGAGACTTTATCCTACAAAATATTAAAACATATTATAAAGTGACCCAAATTAATATATAACTAAACAAACAATTGATTTATAAAATTAAACTTTCACCTCATGTAAATTAAGTCAACTTGCTTTACTTGGGAGTACCCTGTGTAAGATACAAAATATTTGTGACACGTGTCTCATTTTGAAATTTCATTTATATGTTTCTTCATGTAAGTAGCTAATGTTGGCTAATTTAAGTCACTTCTATTCATAGTTGATCACATTTTTAACATCCAATGCACTGAAATACCACAAATTCCAAGTGTTTCTTCTAAATTTAATGTTATCTTACCCCAAATAATAATTAAAAACTCCAAAATTAAATCTATTTGTACTATTTGTAGGTTACCAAATTGTCCTGAAAGCTGTGCTAGCTTTTATTTGAAATATTTTTGCATATACATTTAGCATTGGTTCACACTGGAGTATTTAAACTTTTATACAGCACGTATAAAATATAGTGGAAGACATTAGAGTTTATCACCTTCCTCTGAAACAATTCAACAGAGACCTTCTCTGCTGACTTCCATTTCAGTTCATCATGAACTCTAATCCAGAAATTGGAAACTCCTGTTTCAAGGCTTTATCTTCCTCAGACAATGTCTCCAACCATTTTGGCTTCCAGGAGTATGATAGACTAGATATTTCATGATACCGTCATAGTTTAGAACAAGTACTTCCTCCATACAGTACATTCTTTAGGGCATCAGTAGATTCCCCAAAAGTGAGCAAAACTCCTATCCCTACCCACTTCAAAAGAAAAAAAAAGGAAACAAAGCAAAAAAAAAACCACACTAATCTGAATCATAGAAGCGATTGGAGACCAGATAGCAATGAACACTGGACAAAACAGAAGACTAGCACTGTCAAAATGTACAAGTAAAGGTAGCTGAACCTGAGAGACCTGCACTGATTTGGATTCCTGGAAAGAACCTCAGATTCAGAGAGCACCTGGCTGCCAGTTGCGATCAATTGCAAATCGTCTCTGAGCTGTAACAGCCCCCAGGCTCCCACTGATTATATTCAGGTAAACATGGCCTCATCATCAAATATCACCAAACACACAGTGAAATAACTCATCATTAGTGAGACTATGAGGAAACAATAAACAATAGATTTATGCACTAAGTACTTTGGATATTTGAAATATCAGATAGGGAACATAATGTTTAAAAATATAATGAATAGAAATAAAAGCAGAATCATAAAATGAGAAACCAAGAGACTGTGAAAATTACTTTGAATAAAATGGAACTTGTAAAAGTGAAAAATTAATATTGTAATAAAAATCTGCCCTAGAAATGTATCTCACTGGTATATCTTTCTTTCCAATTCCACTTCTACCTTGCACAAGTTTCTCATTAATTTACCTGTATTTTAAGAAAAAGATATGTAGTGCTAGGATGTGCAACCCAAATCCCCTATTTCAAGACTGCAGAATTAATTCCCCCAGCTGCCTGGGGTGTTGGTAGTCTGCGGGTCTCGGCTAGTCCCTCTCTGAGACTTGTACTTGACTAAAGAACGATGCCTCTGAAGGTCACATCCTTCTGGGAGCAGCGCACATCTAATAACCTGTTGCTGTCAGAATAAAAAGACCAACTGTCCTCACCCCAATTTGAGACATTTGGTAACAGGGTCATCCCAGCTCAAGTTCCCAGAGGATTGACTGAGGTCTTTGTTGTGACTACCTTGCAGTTCAACTGCTGTCCTTGCCCAAATCTATTTTCTTCATTCTCCCAACAGGTATTGATTCTGAGAGCACTTCCCAATAAGTGACCTGCATGCTCTGTCTCAGAATATGCTTCCTGGGAAGCCTGCTTATGGTCTCAATTCACTCCTTCAATTAACTCTCTTCTAGCCTAATCTTCATAATTTGCTACCTTAGAATCTTGTCTTAGATCCAACTAAAACTTTCAATAGTCTCCCATTACATAGAGCAAAAACACTACCTTTGTCTTGTATCACTTAAGACACTATCTGGAGTGTGGTGATTTCTTTCCCACTCTGTACACCTATATTAGATCCCTTTTTTCAGACCTGTCATTGTGTTCTATTCACTCACATTAATTTCCAAGTCTGTTCTGGACTCATGACCAGTTCTCTATCTGGAATTAATAGGCCTTCACCCCACCTCAAAACCTAGTTTTATATTATCTTCCCTTTAACATACAACCTAATTTCCATTTTCTTTAAAATGCATTACTTAGCTAGAACTGCTCAAATGTCTGATCCAGTGGCTTGCTAGAGTAATCCTGTATAGATTTGCATAGCCGATTGCAGATTTGGGGGGATTTTTATAGACAGTCAACATCACATTAGCAGCTCCAAATTAGCCACAGTGGGAGTATTTATACCACCGAAATAAGCAAATACTACAAATACAGACTAACCTACAAGATCGTACCATCGCAGCCTGGGTGACACAGTGAGACTCCATCTAAAAAAAAAAAAAAAAAATAGCCACTTGTCAAATCTTTTCCTGCACACCACCAAATTTCTGCTTCCTATTGTACATGCCTCTGCTGCTCTTCTGGCAACACATTTCGACCTGAATGCTTTCTGATTTGCAGATTTGGTAGCCAGGGCATCCCAAGTAGACAGGAGTATCTTTACGGCAGAGAGGATATTTTACACTGACTCATAAAACTTCTTTCCCCAGTGCCTTTTCCATAGTAGGAATTCAATAATTGTTTTTATAACAGCAATGAATCCTTCAGATTCATCCTGCCCAGAGAATACTGGGGGAAAAAAAACAAGCAAATGATGGGCATGAGCTTTGTTTTTCTAAGAGAGAGAGAGAGAGAGAGAGAGAGAGTGTGTGTGTGTGTGTGTGTGTGTGTGTGCGCGCGCGCGCGGGGGTGCGTGTATTCCCTCTATACTTTAAATTATTTACCCCTGGCATTCTCCTATATTTTTATTTCAGTCACCATATCATGTATTTTTCTCATATCCAATATAAAAGCACTCTATGATTTTCAGCTTCTATGACTTTTTCTCAGTAGATTATTTTCTTTGCATATATACTTGCTCTTTATTCAATAATTTAGCCTTCCTTGAAAAAACCTTTTTCCAAAACTTATAACATATATGACTCAAGGCCTTTTTCTCCCTGGATAATCATTCTTAACCAAAAGATGTCACTCATCACACTCCTGTTTCACCTTTTTGCCAACTGGGAATGGTTTTTTTAATAAATTAATGATATTCTTTACTTACCGTTTAAAAGAATTAGTACAGCGTAACAGCTGACTGCAGTTAATGGGATCTTCCAAGATAGCAATAGAAGATAAAGAGACTCATCTGCCTTTGTTTTTGCTGACACTCTGTACTGTGGCTGGTAGCAGCTGAGACAGGACAAGTCCTGCATATCACTTTAGATTGCTGAACCTTGTCAAGTAAGCTGCTCTTCTGCCGCAGGCTCCCAGACTGCGTGCTGTCAGCACTCTTTCACCCTGCTGGGTCAGCATCACAATAGAAATCACATTCCCTATCTCACTTTTGGGACCAGTGAGCTGAGCCTAGCTAAGTGGAGACCCCTGTGTGATTTAGGAAACCAGGTTTGGCTTGTGAGCTGCAAATTGCCCTGACGTGGCCTCTTTTAATGGCAAAACAGTGCTACAGACACGATGTCCTGCCCCTCAGACAAGTTGCTTGGTTCTTGTCCTTCACTTTGTACACCTAATTTTCTAAATCAATGCATAAGTGCTATCTCCAGAAATTAGACGATGTGTAAGATGCACAGAGTGTATTACTGCGTACATGCTGTAAAGCTTCTAGCTCTGTTTTCTTACAGACATGTTCATCCAATCCCTGATGTATAAAGACCTTGCTTTAAAAGATTTCACTGTTGTGCTGTTTTGGAGTAGTTGAGAAGCACTGGGTCATCTGTGCTTTCAATATGAGCAAAAATGATCTGCTAGAATGAGTGGTGCTACGTGTGTTAAAGTTATCACAGGTGCTAGAGGATCACTTAGCCAAGAAGTTCCTGCCTCTCAGTTACAGAGTGAAATATAGAGCTATTTTTTTCGCTTCTAGTAGGAGTAAAGAAAGAGTACAAAACTAGGTCAAAAAACAGGAACACCTGACATGTTTGTTAAGTACTGAACCTATGTTTGCTGTGATGCTTTTATATCACCTTTGGCAAGTGATTTAGCTTCTTTGTTCCCCCAAATCTTCCCTGTTGCAGAGTTAAGACAATTTTTTCTTAACTCTACTTCTTAGAGTAAGTGTAGAAGGAGAAAGATGCCACTTAATAAACTTTTGGAGCTACAGATATAAGAGACATCTGAAAGAATGAGTTATCTGTCTCACCTTGAACTTTACTGGTCAAGATATTTACACAAAAATAATCCTTGGACTCCCAGTTTCAGTTCTGAAATGTAAAGAGTTTGGAAGTCATCACTTCCATGGTTACAAGAAGCAGCAGCTGGATAAACTAAAAATCAATTACTTTTCTTGGATTCATTAGAGAATTAAGGCTGCAGAACAATTGCCACCCCAAAATCTGTAGAAATGGGGACAGCTACAGAGTCACATCTGAGATCTGTTACATGGAGCCAAAACTGCTGCAGCCATAAACTGGTCCAAACACTTAAATGGTAATTTTGGTCAACTGCTGGAGGCTTAACTCCTGGATATCACAGTCTCGGTGGAAACCTCTATACTTTTCATGGCTATTACCTTCAAGAATTCCAACAGGTCCTTATAGTAAAGATCCAAAAAAATCAACCTCATAACTCTAGGAGGAGGAATGAAAAAGTAATCATGATGAAACACACCCAGCGTGTTCTCCATAACAAAGGCCTACTCTTCAAGGGAAAAGGATTGACCAGAGATTTATCCCATATTAGGGAAAGGCATATCTCCTATTGCAGCCTTCTCTTTCTTGTCTCACCTGACGGGAGAAAAAGATACTCAAATTTTTGCAATCTACTCATCTGACAAAGGGCTAATATCTAGAACCTATAAATAACTCAAACAAATTTACAAGAAAAAAACAAACAACTCCATCAAAAAGTGGGCAAAAGATATGAACAGACACTTCTCAAAAGAAGACATTTATGCAGCCAACAGACACATGAAAAAATGCTTATCATCACTTACCATCAGAGACATGCAAATCAAAACCACAATGAGATACCATCTCACACCAGTTAGAATGGCAATCATTAAAAAGTCAGGAAACAACAGGTGCTGGAGAGGATGTGGAGAAATAGGAAAACCTTTACACTGTTGGTGGGACTGTAAACAAGTTCAACCATTGTGGAAAACAGTGTGGCGATTCCTCAAGGATCTAGAACTAGAAATACCATTTGACCCAGCCATCCCATTACTGGGTATATACCCAAAAGATTATAAATCATGCTGCTATAAAGACACATGCACACGTATGTTTATTGCGGCACTATTCACAATAGCAAAGACTTGGAATCAACCCAAATGTCCATCAGTGACAGACTGGATTAAGAAAATGCGGCACATATACACCATGGAATACTATGCAGCCATAAAAAAGAATGAGTTCATGTCCTTTGTAGGGACATGGATGTAGCTGGAAACCATCGTTCTCAGCAAACTATCACAAGAACAGAAAACCAAACACTGCATGTTCTCACTCATAGTTGGAAATTGAACAATGAGATCACTTGGACACAGGAAGGGGAACTTCACACACAGGGCCTATTTTGCAGTGGGGGGACGGAGGAGGGATAGCATTAGGAGTTATACCTAATGTAAATGACGAGTTAATGGGTGCAGCACACCAACATGGCACATGTATACATATGTAACAAACCTGCACTTTGTGCACATGTACCCTAGAACATAAAGTGTAATTTAAAAAAAGAAAAGAAAAAAGAAATGGAAGACTTTGGCACCTAAGCTTCAGTACATATTTAAAATAGCCCAACTCCTAACAGATTAGCATAAATCCTCACACTAAAGAACTATTTATAGCAGTTTTTATTCTTGATACAACACATTCAGCATTCAACAAAAAATTCCAAGGGATGCCAAAAAGCAGGAAAATACACAGACTGAAGAGACAAAGCAATCATAACTCAGATATATAATGCAATATAATTCTTCAACAGGGAACTTAAAATAACTGTGATTAATATGTTAAAAATCTAATAAGAAACATAATAGAAAACATGCAAAAATAGATGGATAATATAAGCAGAGAGATGAAAACTCTCAGAAAAAAATAAAAATAAAGACAAGAAATCAATATTACTGTAACAGAAATGAAAAAACAATTGTCTTCAAAGGACTCACTGGTAGATTCAACACAGGAAAGAGTCAGTCAACTTAAGGATACATCAACAGAAACATCTTTAACTGAAATGCAAAGAAAAAATAATACAAAACAGAACAAAACATCTAAAACCTCAGGTATAATTTTAAAAGGTGTAAGATATGCATAATTGGAATGCCAGATGAGAAAAGAGAAAAAAGCAGAAGAAAGATTTGTGATGGTAATTGCCAAGAGATTTCTAAAGTTAATAAAAATATCAAATCACAAATACAGAAAACTCAGAAAAAAACAAGTAGTATAAATACCAAAAAGAATTGCACATAGGGGTGTCATCTTCAGAGTTCAGAAAAACAAACACAAAAAATCTTGGAAAATGTCAGAAGAGAAAAGTGTCTTACCTATAGAGGAACAAGAGTAGAAATTTTGTAGGACTTCTTTTTTCTTTCAGAAACCATGAAAGTAAGAAGGGATTCGAGTGAACTATATAAGTGTAAAACTAGGAGGAAAAAAAAAACCCACTGACCTAGAATGATATGTCCAGAGAATTTAGTCATCAAAAGTGAAGAAGAAACAAAGAAACAATCAGACAAACAAAAACTGAGAATTTATTGCCAACAGACTTGTTCTGCCAGAAATATTAAAGAAGTTCTTCAGGCGGAAGAAAAATAATATAAATGAGAAACATCTATCTATATAAGGAAAAGAAGAGCATTGGAAAAGGAATTAAAGAGGTAAAAATTATCTCATTTTTAATATTTTAATAAATTAAGACAATTTTAACAATAATAATAGTAACAATCTATTGGGTGATGACAACAATCTCATATAGATAGGAGAGAGGAGTTTGGAATAATCTGTTATAAGACACCTACACTATTAATTAAGTGGTATAATGTTATTTGAAGATGGACTTAGAATACTTAGCAATGTATATTGTAAATTCTAGGGCAACTACTAAAAATAAAAAATAAAAAAATAATAGATATGTTAAGAAGGGATAGAAAAAGTAATCACATAAAATTCTCAATTAAATCTAGGGGAGAAAGAAAAAAAGAAAAAATGCAATGAATAGAAAAGTTACAAACATGGTAAATATTAATCCAACTATATCAGTAAATCACTTTAAATGTGAATGATCTAAGGAAACCAACTAAAAGGCAGAGAGTGCCAGAGTGGTTAGCAAAAACACACCAAACATATTATTTACAAGAAACCCACACTAGAGAGAGAGAGAGTTAAGTTAAAAGTTAAGATATAGAGAAAGAAATGCCATACTGACACTAATCAAATAAAAGCTGAAGTAGCTATTTTAATTTCACAAAAGGAGACTTCAGAACAAGAAAAGTTACAAGGTATGAAGAGGCACATTAGATAATGATAGAGGAGTGAAGTCTCTAAGAAAACATAATAATCCTAAATGTGTATGCACCTAACAACAGAGCATCATAAATCTGAGGCAAAAACTGATAGACTCAAAAGGAAAAATAGACAAATACATTATTGTTGTTGTAGAATTCAGCATCTGTCTTTTAGTAATTGATATATCTAGCAGACAGAAGATCACTACAGGTACAGTTGGCCTGAACAGTACTACCAATCAATTTGATTTAATTGACATTTATATACTACTCCATCAACACCTGTAGAATACACATCTTCTCAAGCTCACATGGAGCTTTCATCAAGGTAGACCAGATTCTGGGTCAGAGAACACACCTTAACAAATTTAAAGGAATAGAAATCATATAAAGCATGTTCATTCTCACTGAAATTAAACTAGAAATCAATAACGGATATGTAACTAGGAAATGCTTACATATCAGGAAATTAAACAACACACTTTCAAATAACCCAAGGGTAAAAGAAGAAATCTCCAGAAAAATTTAAAATATTTTGAATTAAATTAACATGAGAACACAATTTATCAAAATTAGTGGAATGCAAAAAGGCAATGCTTAGATGGAAGTTTATAGCATTAAATACATATTTTTAAAAAGGATAAAGATCTAAAATCAATAGTCACAAAGAGTGAAACAATGCATGCAATTTTTAAAAAAATCACTTATGAGGCAAGGGAATTACAGCATAGAATGTATAATGTATAAAAACAATCTGACTATATTACAAATGTTTGAAACAACTTTAATGAAAAGCAAATGGAGGAGTATGCTGACTTAAGTAACTTTGGAAATGAGTGGGTTCTGAAAAACTAAAGACAAAAAAAAGTGTGCATAAGCACTGAACTCTAGACGATCAATTTATTTCCCACAGGAGTTGGCAATTAACACCTAAAAGTTCTGATACGGCTATACATCTACATTAAAATTGAACAACAAAGTAAATAGAAAGCAAATGGCTGGAGCCAGATTTTTCACTGTTGGAGTGAGAATTTATAGATAAGCCAAAGGAAGAGGCTAGAAAAATCAATGTGCTAACCAATTCGAGTTTGAGATATCAGTATGAACTGATTTAGTTTATGATAGCTTTTTTTTTTTTTTAGTTTATTACAGGCATAGATAATTACATATAAAAATATTTATAGATATGTGTGTACAAATGTTAGTATATACATATATTTTGTTATACCCTGTGGGTTGAGAGGAACCAAACCTACTCCAATAGAAACTAGCACACCAAATGCCCAGATATTTATTTCTGATATCATTCTCAAGTAAAAGGAATTAGTGTTCCTTAGAGAAATAGCTGAATCCAGGACAGAGGCAGAAAATATATACAAGGAGCCCAGAGCATCTTGTTCTGTCAGAAAGTAAATACTCAAAACTAAATAAATAAATTACAAAGATGGGGGTATGTCAAAGTGACACAGAAGCCAACTGAAGAAACTCCCAGTGGCTGAACAACAAAATAGATAAAGTAACATTAGATAACACAAAATGTAAAAGAAATATCCATATATCCATACAAATATAATACGGATTGACTAAGTTAATAAACGGAGGAGAGAATAAATGCATTTTTCTCATGCAGGAGGACTCCATGTAATGTATGCAGACACTCCACTCCCAAAGAAGGGGGGTACATTACTCCCTCTACGTGTGAGCTGCACATAGTGAGTCCAGTATAAAATGAGGCAGCAGACCTGAAAAGAGTGACCTCAACCCGGTAATCAACTAAACATCGTCGGTGATAAGTCATGTTGATATTATTCTACCTTTGATATGATGTGATAAAAATGGCACTTGACGTCTGTGGTATTCTCCCAAAAATGTGCAACACTAGTTGAGTTATAAGAAACACATCAGACGAATCCCGACTGAGAGACATTCTATGAAATACCTGACTAGAACTTCTCAAAAGTTTCAAGGGCATCCAAAAAAAGGAATATCCATCTGAGAAAAGGTTTTCAAAGTGAAAACTGCCTTGGACGAAGTTAAAACAGGCAGGAAAAACTGTATTCAACTCTATTGCGATAAGAGAGAAGGATTAAACTTACCTCCATTGAAATAAATGTCTGTAGGGTTTCTAAGCACTGGATGACCTAGTGGAAGAGTAATGGAAAACATCAGGGTGAGGTTAATCACTGGGATGAATTGTGCACGTTGAGACTTTTCTGAGTTTGCAAATGTTTTTCTCTGTTATTAAGCCATCTGTGTTTACTAATTGAAGCCCACTGAAACTAGGCTCCTACCCTTCCACGGAGACTGGCAGAAAGGGGTACTATCTCCTCCCATGTTTATATTTCAAAGAGATGGTTCCCAGCTCCTTGAGAAAGACATCCCTGAGCTGTAAAACTGGCAAAAGGCTGGAAGATTTACACACATTTCAAAGGGACAGAGAAATGATTTACAATTGAAAGTTTTCTGAAGTAAATTATTTAAGAAAATGGATATCAAGAAACTTGGGTAAAATCTACTGAATAAAGTATACATTTTAATTAATGATTGATCAAGATTGGCTTATTATTTATAACAAATGTAGGGTAACATAAGCTGATAACAACAGAGGAGGAAATGACTATAGGGTTATGGAAACTCTTTCTTTTTTTTTTTTTTTTTTTTTTTGAGACGGAGTCTTGCTCTGTCGCCCAGGCTGGAGTGCAGTGGCCGGATCTCAGCTCACTGCAAGCTCCGCCTCCCGGGTTCCCGCCATTCTCCTGCCTCAGCCTCCGGAGTAGCTGGGACTACAGGCGCCCGCCACCTCTATGGGAACTCTTTCTACAGCCTTCACTATTATTCTGTAATTCTGAGACCATCTAAAATTAAAAATTTATTACAAAATAACAGCTCTTTCTTGTTCTGGGCCTCTGGACCTGATTTTCTTATTGTTTAAATAATACATTTGTTTTATGGCAGTTATAACTACGGCAGCCACAGAATACAACAATCTGGGTTGTTCTAAATGTGGCAGGCGTCGTATCACTGTTTTACAAGCAGGAGCTCTGAAAGGAAACCATTGCTCAGAGAAGGAAGACTATGTGAAGAATTGGTGAAGCCTTGTTTTCAGTGATCACTAAGAGATAAACCATCCTAAGAAGGGTGTCAGTCGATTTTTAGTTTGTTAAATATTGGGGTCAAGTATTGGCAAACCAGAGTTTTCTTGTCCATATGCTGCTTTACCATTCACCCTGCCTTAAGGACAGAAATCCAGCGACCCCTACCAAGGATACCACCCATGTTGATGCAAAAGCGATACCAGCAGCTTCAGCTTTAGGAAAGGCAAAGACTGAGATTTAGGAAGCTCAAGTAAGACTGACTAAGGGATACCAGAGAGATGCTATGTTATGTTGCTAGATGATTATGTTTCTAGTAGCCAGCCGTGTTTATAGTAGGAGAAAGCTAAGAAAAACAGGGCACGCAACTGATAATAATGTATAAAGCTGAATAAGCTAATGGGTATTTGCATAAAACACCTAGCCTGGGCTAGGATAGTCTGGATTATACTGGGCTGGGCCTCTGAGCTTCTGATTTGGTAACCTACTAATCACGGGAAAAGGCCAACATAGACAGACGGGCTACATCAGCTAAATTTTTCAGAGCAGTTTTGTTTTGTTTTTCAAAGTAACACCACATCTTACCTGTCAGAACTCCTCTTCTAAGAAATGGTATACACATAAACTAATATTTTTAAAGAGTTATTATGCTACCGTCATCTCTCAAAGGTACATTGCTGACAGTATAATGTGAAACTTTGATGCTCTTAATTGAAGGGGGTTTGGTTGATGGTAATTGCAAAGTGTTAGTGAGTTAAATTTTGTGAGTGTGAAGACATTGTGATATATTTTCATATTATTACTGGAGCCTAAAAATTAATAAGGATATAATGCAATTTTATAAAGAGATTGATATTTTAGTGTGACTCCTATAGAATTCTGATACTACATGGTCATAATTTGACCACAGCACTTACACCATTATATTTTGTGGGAGGGTTTTTCTTTGTTTTCTTTTATTTACTTTTAATTTATTGCCTCCTGCTCTGAATAGACTAACTTCAAGAATCAAGGCCACTGTTTCATTCACAAAATAACTGCTATACAAAATCTAAATATGTTTGTTGCAAGCAATGGGGAAATAATTGTCTATTTAATAAATGGTGCTGGGAGAACTGGCTAGCCATATGGGGACAACTGAAACTGAACGTCTTCCTTACATCTTATACGAAAATTAACTCTAGATGGAATAAAGACTTAAACATAAAACCCAAAACTATAAAAACCCTAGAAGAAAGGCTAGGCAATACCATTGAGTAAACAGGCAAGGGTGAAAATTTTATGATAGAAATGCCAAAATCAATAGCAACAAAAGCAAAACTTGACAAGTGGGTTCTAGTTAAATTAAAGAGCTTCTGCACAGCAAAATAAACTATCATCAGAGTGAACAGACAACCCACAGAATGGGAGAAAAATTTTGCAATCCATCCATCTGACAAAGGTCTAATATCCAGAGTCTACAAAAAACTTAAACAAATTTACAAGAAAATAAAAACAAACAAACTCAATAAAAAGTGGGCAAAGGACATAAACAGTCACTTCTCAAAAGAAGACATTCATGCTGCCAACAAATATATGAAAAAAAGCTTAACCTCACTGATCATTAGAGAAATGCAAATCAAAACCACAATGAGATACCATCTCACACAAGTCAGAAGGGTCATTATTAAAAAGTCAAGAAACGCCGGGCGCGGTGGCTCACACCTGTCATCCCAGCACTTTGGGAGGCCGAGGCAGGCGGATCACCACGTCTGGAGATCGAGACCATCCTGGCGAAAACGGTAAAACCCCGTCTCTACGAAAAATACAAAAAAATTAGCCGTGCGTGGTGGCGGGCGCCTGTAGTTCCAGCTTCTAGGGAGGCTGAGGCAGGAGAATGGCGTGAACCCGGGAGGCGGCGGAGCTTGCAGTGAGCGGAGATCGCACCACTGCACTCCAGCCTGGGCAACAGAGTGAGACTCCGTCTCAAAAAAAAAAAAAAAAAAAAAAGTCAAGAAACAACAGATGCTAGCAAGGTTGCAGAGAAAAAGAAACACTTTACTGATGGTGGGAATGTAAGTTATTTCGATCCCTGTGGAAGACAGCGTGGTGATTCCTCAAAGATCTAGAAGCAGAAATACCATTTGACCCAGCAATCCCATTACAGAATACATACCCAAAGGAATATAAATTATTGTATCATAAAGATACATTCATTGCAGCACATTCACAATAGCAAAGACATGGAATCAACCTAAATGCTCATCAAGATTGCCTGGATAAAGAAAATGTGGTACATACAGACTATGGAATACTATGCAGTCATAAAAAGAAACGAGATTGTGTCCTTTGCAAGGACACAGATGGAGCTGGAAGCCATTATCCTCAGTAAACTAATGCAGGAACAGAAAACCAAACACCACATGTTCTCACTTATAAGTGGAAGCTGAATGATGAGAACATGTGGGCAGATGGTGAGGGACAACACACACTGGGGCCTGTTGGGTCCGAATGGTGGAGGGAGAGCATTAGAAAGAATAGTTAATGGATGCTTGCTTAATACCTAGGTGATGGTTTGATCTTTGCAGCAAACCATCATGGCACATGTTTACCTATGTAACAAACCTGCACATCCTGCACATGTGCCCCCAAACTTAAAATAAAAATTGAAGAAAAAAATATATATGTGAAGACCAAATCATAAAAATGGTGTTCCAACTAAAAAGTTTTTGATATTTAATATTTCTTGAAATCTTTTTGACCTATTTCCTCTTTTTATTTCTTATTCCTCAAGATCTTTTTCTACAAACATGGTATCAAGTAAGATCTTGGTAGAAAAGGGTGCTATCTCCTCCCATGTTTGTATTTCAAAGGGATAGTTCCAAGCTCCTTGAGAAAGACATCCCTTAGCTGTAAAACTGGCAAAAGGCTGGAAGAAGATTTACACACATTTCAAAGGCACAGAGAAATAATTTAGATCTTTCTTTTTCAAGATCTTTATTTTTCTACAAACATGGTATCAAGTAAAAACATAATCTATTAATTCTAAGAATTTTTAAAATTATATTTAATTTACATCCTCACCTCCATTTCATATTTCCCCAAATAAGTAAAGGTAATCATTTACTGTTCATTAAGCCCCCCTAGTATGCAAGCAAGTGATTGGCATTAATTGAAACCCACAATACCTCAATGAGGTCCATAAGCATTTTCCAGGGATCTTTCGTCCACCACTAAATGATATACCACTTTATATGTAAGGATGTATACTTCCTTAAAGAATAGTGGTCACCCAACAAACAGTTTTGTAAGGATACTAGAAAAATACAGCTCATTCAAATCTATTAAGATAGAATTAAATTACCATGGGGTATGTCATGTGTGTAATTTATACTTCTGGGAATATTTTTAAAGTATTTTGGAGATCCAAATGCCAAATGTTCATATTAAAGCTTTCATCTTTTTTGGAAATCATTATTTTTGTGGAATGTTATGAGAATTTTTGTCAGAAGGAAATTGGGAAAACATGAATTTGCATGACAGATTATAATGAGTGTGTTTTGCACCCCTGCTTACCTTGTTCATTGAGTTTCTTCACTTTTACCAAGTGTGAACTTGCCCAGCACTAATAGAGAAATCACAGTGGAAAAACTAACATAAGGAGACTACAAATTCTTGACCGTTGAGTTCAAAGTGCCACAGTCCAGGCTTAAGATAGGAAGATTTGAATGGTATATGATCTGTCATAATCAGTAGCCACTTTCCTTCCCAATTTGTTACTCTACTAGATATTTATTAATAGCAGAAGGAGAAGAAGATTTTAAAACTGGAGTTGGTTAATAAGAGAAGGGACAGAGCTATACCTTGACAGGTCCCACAGGACAAACTGTGGAGGTGGAAGCACAGGGAGGCAGCTGACCCCTCGGGTGAGTTTGAGGAATCAACAGTATAAAAAAACATTTTTCTCCTTTCTATCTTAATTTCTTATAGGATGGCAATTTCCTCAGAGTCCCCAGTGTGGATGGAAGGAAAGAGAGGGCTACCTAGGGAGCAGTCCTGCCTCCCTACATGACCAAGAATGGCAGAGAAGTGCACTGAGCACTGACAAAAGCAAAGGTCTCATAGTAGGTACAAAGAGACACTGCAGTGGAACTTGGCGTCAACTGTCATTGTAAGCACGGGTAGAGGTACAGGGCCCCTGTGCAAACCACTAGAAAAAGAAGAATAAGATAAGATGATTAAATATCTTGGTATATGACCAGAGCAGGTAAAGGGTACCCATAAACCAGATGCCCTGCCCTTACCCACCAACACAGTTTTGCATGGCAGAATGTTTAAAGGAGGGAAAAAGGAAAGAAGAAATTCTAATTGTCTGAGTTAAATTAGAAATTACTAAGACAAATTTTAAAATGTTGGAATTTCCTCAGGCGATCATAGATCAAGTGTTATTCCATCATATGAAATGAGAACTCATAGTAGAATTGTTTAGGCAAAGGAAAACAAAAAGTTATAATTTGTACATGAGGACACACTGTGAAAATTGTAGCCCAGTGCTTATATGATAATCATGAATCTTATTATTAGAAAAGTAAAACGTTTTAACTATTTCAAAGCTTCCTCTCTCTTTCTATATGTGTATGTATATGTATGTGTGTGTGTATACACACACACACACACACACAAACACACACACACACACACTGTTTTATTTGCTGTTTCTGACAACGTGGCAAGATAATTAAGGAAGAAAGTATTGAACTGTACCCTAGAATATAATGTGAGGCTAACAAGTGATTTCCCAAAGGTCAGTCTGTTAATCAGTGGGGCGAGACAGACCTAGAACCTTGATCTTTGACCACAAGTTTGGTTTTTTACCAAAATGTCACCTGCATTTGAAAGCTTTAAAAAATCACTGGGCTAAATTGTAAAATAAATTGAGACATATGCCATCCCTAGAGGTAAATTACACTTCTGACTAACTCCAGGGGGACATGTCCTGGACACAGCTGTTCCAAGGCAAGCTGGATCTGATTAATCACTGCCCAACTAGGCATTTAGATCTACTCATTCATGGACAAGCCCAAGAGCAGATGTAATATTTTACTCTTCTGGGTTTCCAAGGACAAAGGAGTACACAGAAGAATTAATCAAACAAACCCACAATGAATTATTCATTTTAAATAATATATTGTACACACATTAATAGGACAGACTTAGAAAACATTGCATGTTACAACAATATTAAACATCTTAAACATCTACAAATTCTAGCTATAGGTATATAACTAAGTGATGGGTTTATTAAAATTGTCTAAAATTGCTGCTATTCAGAAGTTGCGCAATTTCTCAAATGTTTGAAGGTCAGTGACTCTATGTGCCCAATTTCAGAGTGAAATCCAGTTCTCTCAAGATACAGTCCACTCTCTCATCCCAAAGACCAACTCTCTTTCTCCCCAAATAGAAGAATAAAAAGTATATTGTTCCTGAAATTTGTTAAGAAATCATACTCTAAGAAACAACTTGACCACCAAAAAGAAGTAAGATCTGTATAATCATAAAACCCATTTAGAATGCCTCCTAAGAAAGTAACTGGCTTTGTCAAAGCAGCTTGCAAATCCTTTTATGAGATTTGGGGACTCCCTGAAGAAAAGGGAATTACAGAATCCAAAGAAGTTTGATGTGCCAGAATATTAAATGTCTAAGAGTTAATTTGCTCTTCCTTGGATGGTCCAAAGAGCTCTGGCAAGGTTTTACTCTGTAACTCTCTTGTATCTGTGTTTCCTTGGCAGAGCAAGCCCTCTCATGACTTCCATTGATAACTTTTTCTTTATATATGTTAATAATACAGTCAGTGTACATCTCATAGTCTTGGTTATTCTTTATGCTTCCATGTTCTGGTCTATCTAGCATTAATTTTTCAAATAAACTGTCAGAAGGCAATCATGTTTTTCATATTTCTAACATATGAGAAACACTGCATTGGAATCCCCACATTGACCAGGACACTAAAATACTAGCCAGAATTCTGCGTCCTTGGTTTTAGAGGCCATTGTGTAGAAGAAGAAAAAAAATAACAAATAGTAATAATAAAAATGAGGATAGTAACAACAGCAATAGTAGTACTACATACATTTAGTTCTTAATAATTGACTAAAAATATTCACATATATTATCTCATTTAGGAGAAATAAAATATAACCATAAATCAAAGAACTACTTCGGACATTCAGGTGAATCATAACAGTACATGCTGGTGAATCAGAGACAGAGAACAGTTGAAGACCTTGTCTTGTAACACACTAAACAAAACCCTAACCTGTGACTCAGGAAAAGTGAAAAAGCACTAAGTCTAAAAGATCTGGTCTAAGTTCATCTGGGAGACAAGACACAGTAAGCAATGATGCACTTTTCAGTCATGGTTTAGACAAATTGAGTGCATGAGGTTCCAAGTAAAAAGAATGGACTCATTTACCTATGGGTGGAGCATGATGCTAGGAAACCCATGGCAAAATTACACGGGCATACATCATTTTGAAATGGTTTAGCAACAGGGAGCAGACTAGACCAAATGAACTGTGGCTTCTTTCATTATCTATTTAACTAGGATTCCAGAAGTAGCTAGTCTGCGGATTCAGTCACTCAGTAATATCAGCAAGACTCAGGCTCTTTCTGCCTCTCTCATATTGGCTTGGCCTCCCATGCTTTCACCTTGCCACAATGTGTTGGTCCTAGCTTCAAATACCATGTTAGTTCCAAGCAGGAAGGAAGTGATGGGGGAAGGCTTTCTCTTTGTAATTTGAGGATGATGTTCCCCTACCACAGTTTGTTTGTCTTATTGGTCAGAATGAAGATTCATGGCCACCTCACGGCAACAACTAAAAAAGGGGATTGAAATTACTATAACCGATTTAAACTAATCATTTAATCCCTTAGAGGAGAACATGGAAGAGTTGAGATCAGGATTGAAAAATAAAAGGACATAAAGAGAATTCCTTTTTCCTTTCTTAAGAATAAAATTTAAAACAGACCTTAGCAACCTCACCCCTTTTATTGCCTCTCTCCCCACACTCACCTCTTGTTATACCGTGAGGTCCAGCACACTGGCCCTTAGAGAAATCATGTTTGAGAGAGGTGCTCATATTCTGCATACGTTTTAAAGGCAGAGTATTTCCTGAAGGATTAGATCTAGGGTCTGAGCAAAAGAGAAAAGTTGAGGAAAAGCCCAAGTTTAGGGCCTGGACAACAAAGCCAACAACCAATATGGGAAAAATTAGATGTGCAGAGATTCATTTCTCTCTCAACATCTATACTCACAGAAGCAGGAAGATTGGCTTGTTTGATTTTTTTTTTCTTCTTCTTCTTCATTAAAGTTCACAGGGCATTAGCCGTTTGGGGGCTAAACTAAAACCAAGGACAGTGACGATCATTTGCAAATACTGTTGAGTGTTTATAACCCAAGTTAGAGAAAAGAATAAATCATTTAGACAAGGTGTCAACTGATAATTAAATCTTAAAATTGATAATTGAGGAAAGAAGTGAGTGAAGCCCGGGCACGGTGGCTCACACCTGTAATCCCAGCACTTTGGGAGGCTGAGGTGGGCAAATCAAGAGGTCAGGAGATCGAGACCACCCTGGCTAACATGGTGAAACCCCATCTCCACTAAAAATACAAAAAATTAGCCAGGCGTGATGGCAAGTGCCTGTAGTCCCAGCTACTTAGGAGGCTGAGACAGGAGAATGTGTGAACCTGGAAGGCGGAGCTTGCAGTAAACCAAGATCATACCACTGCACTCCAGCCTAGGTGACAAAGCAAGACTCTGTCTCAAAAAAAAAAAAAAAAGTGAGTGAAAATATTTAAACAGTCTGGCAATTAGTGATCAAAAACAGAAAAACAAATAATAAGTTAACTTTGTCCTAGTCCACAATGCTGTGCCACAGCTCTGCTTTCATCATTTGTACTTTAAAGGGAGCTCTTTCTTTGTCAGGCATTTCTTCAAATCAAATCTAAGAACAAGGAAAACAATACCTTTTAAGCCTTTAGTCTGATCTTCAACAATTGAGACATTTTTCCCACTATTGTTCTTTTAAAATATTCTAATTTAATAAAATCTAGGGAAGTTGAATTCTGAAGTCAATAGGGGAACAAGAGGGAAAGAATATTCTTTTATTCTTTCTCTGGTTTTCAGAAATCATACTGTACCTGTTAAGATTCTCTGAATTAACAGCACCAAAAAGTGACTCCAGAAAATCAGTAAAACATGCAATGCTTAATACCTGTCAAAGACACCATCAATATATGAATATATTACCATTTGATGAAGTTTCAACTGCCAGCTACTGAGATGACTAAGATAAATAGCCAGCATCATCTTAATCTTCAAAGGTACTTGTTCCTACTGTCATGAAAAATTTCTTCTCTTATGTGATGGAGTTTACCCTGTAAATTAAATCTCTCAAGTAATGGAAGAAATAACCCATGACACCAGTGAGGGAAATTAAATTAGAGTCACTAATAGCAGGTCAGCACAGTCTGAGCAGAGGTAATGGAAGTGACCACATGAATGATAAGCAGGTCTGCACAAGGCTGTGACAAGTGTCTCCCGGACAGTGTGACGAGCATTCATCTATGTGGCAAGCAATTCATAGTCAAGACACTAACATGTTTATAGTGCAGCTCACCCCCCATCTATGCCAGAGCATGTCAACCTTTCTGAGGAGGATGTTCTAATTCCCTGGTGAAGGCCATTAGGAAAAGTTAAAAACGAGATTCCCTGTTTCTGGGTAAATCAATTTCTCATTGCCTAGAAACCTTTCTGGCCAGAGCAGATGACCTTTAGAGATAACAAGAATCACAGAGGTATACTTAAATAACTTTATTTTTTTTAAGTGTTAGAAGGAAACAAAAGGAAAATTGTTCTGCAGTTCAACAGTCAGAAGGTGGCTAAAACAAATGGAGTTATTTTAGTTTTGTTGCTAAGGCTTGGGAGCACAGTAATGCCAATGACAAAATAACCTATTACATGGGAAAGTTAAAATGGTACCTTGCACTTTATAGGTAGCCCTGCTGGACTTCAGCTGTGATTTACTTTCTAGTGCTCAATCGGGATCACTGAACTTTTGATATAAACATAATAAACAAGTAAATAACTAGCTGCTGAAAATGGAGACAAGAGCAGGAAAGGGGGATGTGGAATAGGGAAAGGGAGCTGTGAAGAATGACTTCTAGAGAATCACTAATAGTCTGATGGCTACAACTTAACCTATTCTATTAAAATATGTTTTACTCTGATCTCAGATAACAAATGATAAGATCATGAAAAATGACCATTTTAAAGTAGAGAAATGTCTGCATTGCCTGACATATTGTTTGGGGTATAAATAGACTGAAATGTGCACTTCAATTATCATATATCTGAGATGGTAATTGATGCTTGTTATTGTACAATACTTTACCTAAGTATAATGTCCCTAGAACCACTGATTTGCAAAGAAAAAATTATTGTTGTATGCTCTCCATCCTATTTGCTTTAAATAGGTTGTTAGTTGTAATATTCAGTATTTTTAAATCATTTGCATTAAAAATAGAAAGTAAAAAAGCAAGGATAAGAAGTTATTTTTCTGCTTTTTAAGTAGATGACTGTTTCTTAGTATATAAATACCTTTATCTTTATTTTTATTTTTAATAGCTCAATCTTTGTATAGTTAACCAAGAAAATAATCTAAAATATTGGATTCTGATGATATCATGCTTTACAGGTATATAAAGTCAGGTCAAAACCATAGCACTTGAAGAAAATGAATGGAAAAATGAAACAGAGTTTAATAGAATAAAAAGCCCAAAGAATGCCAATTTGGAAAATACATGGTCTGTCCATTCTTTGAGTTTAGTAAAGCAGGCAAGATGAGCTTCTGGGAACATGATGAATCAGTGGTTAAGGAAAATAAACGTCAATAAGTTCTGATCCTCAACCTCTTGCTAACTTATCATATTACTATACTGGGTCAAGTTATTTGCTTCTCTGAATCCATTTTCTCATCTGTGAAGTAAAATTATAAAAAATAAAAAGCTTATTAAGTTTGGTTAGAAATGGAATTTCACATAGATTTTATTGGATATACTGAATAAAAGTCATTAATTTCATAGTTGGCACCATTATTCGTGATAAACAAAGTAGAGCTGTGAATTTCAGTCCTATGAAATATAAATGGGCCCATATTTAGTTCCAAACATGCACAAAATAATTAAACGTTCCTTCAAATCCCACTGAATGGTTCTTATGCTTAATCAAATGAAAGAAGAAAGAAATTCCCATTTAGCAAAAGATAACATTACTTCTTTGAATTATTCATTTTCAATTACTGTTCTATTTTTATCAAAATAAAATACTAAAAAATAAGGGTTTTTCAGATCTTAGAAGCAGTTTTCTTAGAATAGCATGTCTTGCCTTTCATATGGTAAAAGTCTGAAGTATGAGGCCAAATCAAATCAGAAACTTAGTAAAGAATATAAAACTGAAGAAAATAAATCTTTCATTTTATATTTAAACATTTGTTTATTAATTTTTACTTTTTACTTTGTTTATAGATCTTTCCCCTTTCAAATTAACTGAGCAAAACTAGTTGGTTTTGGCCGGGTGCAGTGGCTCAAGCCTGTAATCCCAGCACTTTGAGAGGCCGAGACGGGAGGATCACGAGGTCAGGAGATCGAGACCATCCTGGCTAACATGGTGAAACCCTGTCTGTACTGAACAATACAAAAAACTAGCCAGGCGAGGTGGTGGGCGCCTGTAGTCCCAGCTACTCGGGAGGCTGAGGCAGGAGAATGGTGTAAACCTGGGAGGCGGAGCTTGCAGTGAGCTGAGATCCGGCCACTGCACTCCAGCCTGGGCAGCAGAGCAAGACTCTGTCTCAAAAAAAAAAAAAAAAAAACTAGTTGGTTTTAACCAGATTAGTTTTAAAATTAAATGAAAAATCCTTATTTTTTATCTGTATTAAAATGAAAACCTGGCTGGGTGTGGTGACTCACACCTGCAATCCCAGCACTTTGGGAGGCCGAGGTGAGCACATCATCTGAGGTCAGGAATTGGAGACCAGTCTGACCAACATGGTAAAACCCCGTCTCTACTAAAAATACAAAATTAGCCTGGCATGGTGGTGCACACCTGTAATCCCAGCTACTCAGGAGGCTGAGGCAGGAGAATCGCTTGAACCCTGGAGGCAGAGGTTGCCGTGAGATGAAATCACACCACTGCACTTCAGCCTGGGTAACAAGAGCAAAACTGCATCTCAAAAAAATAAAATAAATAAATAAATAAAAGCCTATTTCCACTCTCAGAAATGTCCATGCAATTTAGTGACATGGAAAATTGTTGACAATATGTTATAAAGTAGAAAAATCACTATTCAAAATGTTAACTTTAAATTTTGTTTTACATTAATTTTTAGTCTAAATTTCAAATTTTAGTTTTGCTTTTAAAAATCTATACAATATAAATACATAATTCTTATACACACTTGGCTGTACATATATACACACATATACCACTGATGATCATAATATAATTGGATTATGGATAAATTTTTCTTGGGCAATTTTTCTATGTATAATTTTTTTCTACTGTAAACATATATTTGTAAACAGAAAATGTTACAAAAGAAGTATAAAATTTTATTCACCAATATGAAATAGGATGTGTTACTATGATAATACTCTCATACTGAAAATATTTGCTAGACAACTTTATGTAAAAGCATTCATTAAGTGAATACCATTTAACATAAAAATATGCTGATTCCAGAAAAAATACAAAATTAATAACACTATTTTATAGTTAAGTACCTCAAATTTTTAGTTAACTTTTGATTTAATCCACCAACTGTACATTTCATGCAAAATATATATAATTTTTTATTAAGACAGGTAAAACAATTTGCTATATCCCCCGTACATATTAGGTATTACTTGACTGGCTATCAACCAGAACTAACTGACAGATTTGGCAATATAATACGTACAGGGCCCATGTAGGAAATATAAACGTGTGAAGCAAAAAACTGAGAAAGTATTGAACATTAGGGAGTGTTGGAGAGTGAACCAGAAACTATTCTGTTCAGCTGATTATTGCCACACAGCAGTGAAGGCTCACACTGAAGGACAGTTTTTGAGAGAAGATAAAAATCAGGATTTGCAGTTGAGATCTACAGGTTTTGAAAGTATTGTATAAATCAAGTAAAAACAATTATGCTGACATAGTATAATTCATGGAATACCCATTTGCAGCCTCTAGACTGAACTGTCCTAATCAATGCTAGACTTGAGTATTTCAAATGTACTTTATTCCAGTACACTTACACTTGTACTTGTTGCCATAACAATTGTTTGCCCACTCAGATTTTCACAAACCCTGTCTTCTACTTGGTAGAAACTAACTGTTCATATGGTCAATTTATAGTTGCAAAACACTTTGTTATTTATCACTATGTGAATTACTGTTGCTTATCAAGAATCAAGGTCAGTATTACTACTGGAAACATATATTTATCATCAGAAAATGTTACAAAATAAATATAAAATTGTATTCACCGATATGGAAGAGGATGTGTTATTATGACAACACTCTCATATTGATAATATTTACTAGACAATTTTATGTAATCAAGAATCAAGTCAGAAAGAATAAATAAGTCTCTGGGATATTCCTCCTCAATGATCTCAAAATAGGTAAAATAATTTTTAATTATTTTTTCAACATAATTAAATCTTACCAATATTAGGCCAGGCGCGGTGGATCACGCCTGTAATCCAGCACTTTGGGAGGCCAAGGCAGACAGATCATGAGGTCAGGAGATCGAGAGCATCCTGGCTAACATGGTGAAATCCCATCTCCACTAAAAATACAAAAATATTAGCCAGGCATGGTGGCGGGTGCCTGTAGTCCCAGCAACATGCGAGGCTGAGGCATGAACCCAGGCGGAGCTTAGAGTGAGCCGAGATCACGCCACTGCACTCCAGCCTGGGTGACAGAGCGAGACTCTGTCTCAAAAAAAAAATCCTACCAATATTAGCTTATTGTATCCTAGTCACTTAAAATAGATGCTTACCATTCAGTGGTTTTATTAACTATTTATTTCTATGTTTCAAATACTACAGGTAATGAATTAACATAGTGCATAAATCTCATGGCCTAACCATTTATACATATTTAGATCTATGTAATGTATCATAAAGAAAAGATCATCACCATAAAACCTTACAAATAGGAAATTCTGTGTCACATGAAACAGTCCATCAATCTGGCAGTTGTTGGTTAATCATTTAATTTTTTTCTCTGATTTAATTGCAATACACTGTATTACTATTTGGGTTCTCTAGAGAAACAATACCAGTAGGAAATAGATAGATAGATTAGACAAATGGACAGAGAGAGAGAAAGAGAATTTGCCGTAATGGATTGGCTCATGTAATTTTGGAGGCTAGGAAGTCCCAGGATCTGCTGTCTGCAAACTGAAGATCCAGGAAGGCCAATGGTGTGATTCAGTCTGAAGGTCAGAGAACCAGGGAAGCTAATGGTGTTGAGTCTTATTCCAGATCCAAAAGCCTGTGAATCAGGAGCACTGATGTCCGGGAACAGGGGACATCTAGGTCAAGGAAGAGAGGACATTTGCCCCTTTTCTGTCTTGTTGTTCTATTCAGTTCCTCAGTGGATTAGATGATACCTACTCAAATTGGTAAGGGTGATCTTCCTTCCCTAGTCTTCCAATGCAAGTCCTCATCTCTTCTGGAAACAAACTCACAGACATGCCCAGAAATAATGTTTTACCAGCTGTGTACCCTTTCACCTATTCAGATTGACCCATACAATTAACCATAACATAGGCTGATTTGCTGCCAATCAAAAAAAAAGTGATGGCAGATTATAGAAACAGACTTAATCTCAAATCTAGACACTGTCAGAAAATTGAGTCTTCTTGAATATGTAGCCTTCACTACTCAATTATACTAATTAAACACATTTTTATATAGTAACTATTACAAGCTAGCCCATGTTCCAAGTGCAGTGGAAAATGGGAAGGATCCCATTTTATTATTCTGGCAGAATGAGGCAGATATCAAAAAATAAACAAGGCTATGTTAGAGAACAATAAATGTTCTGCAAACAATTAGAGGCATGTAATAGAGCTGCAGGGGCCACCTTAGATTGAGACCAGGAAAATCTTCTCTAAGGAATTGCCAAAAAAAAAAGATCAAGAGAAAGACCATTTCAAGAACAGAGAGGAGGCCAGCGTGGCAGGGATCAGTGGGCAAGGGTAGGTTATCGAGACACGAAATCCAAGGCAGGCAGAGATCAGTTCCTGTGGGGCTTTACAGGGCATGAAGGAGTTTGCGTGTACTCTAAGTATAGTGACGTCTGTTTTTAAAAGATCCCTCTGCTGACTCTGTGGAGAATGAATTATGCGGAGGCAGAAATGCAAACAGAAATTAAGTATTGCAGGGAAGGGTAATGAGGGGTTGGATGATGTGGTAGAAGTAGAGGGGATATGTTTTGCAGGTAGCATCAGTTTTACATACTAATAATTTGAATGTGGGAAGTAAGGGAAAAAGAAGTGCAGACTTCGTAGATTTTTGACTTGAGCAATTAGATAGGTAATACTGCTATTTACTGAGATGGAAGAATTGGAGAGAAACAAGTGTGAGTTAAGCGAAGGGAAATAGAGTTCTGTTTTAGGACAAGTTAGCTTCTAATGTCTTTTAGATATTCAATGAGAAGGAGGAAGTTGAATATAGGATTCTGTATTTGTAGAAAGATGTTAAAACTAGGGTATTAATATGGGAGTCATTAGCATAAGGATGGTAAAATAATGGAGCAGGATGATTTTTTTTTAAATGTGTGGTTTAAAAATAAAAAAGAAGGCCGGGCACAGTGGCTCATGCCTATAATCCCAGCACTTTGGGAGGCTGAGGTGGGCGGATCACCTGAGATCAGGAGTTAGAGACCAGCCTGGCCAACATGTTGAAATCCTGTCTCTACTAAAAATACAAAAAATTACCTGGGTGTAGTGGCAGGCACCTGTAATCCCAGCTACCCCTGAGACTGAGGTAGGAGAATCGCTTGAAGCAGGGAGGCAGAGGTGGCAGTGAGCCAAGGTCGTGCCATTGCACTCCAGCCTGTACAACAAGAGAGAAATTGTCTCAAAAATTATTATTGTTAATTAATTAATTAATTAGAAATAAATAACTAAGAAGGAAAGGGGTCAAGACCAAGCCCCAGGCCACTCCATATTAGATATCAGGCAGGAGGAGCCGACAGCATCTGAGAAGGAGCATGTAATGACATGGACAAAAAAAGAAAAAAAAGTAACAGAAACCAAGGATAGAGTTTCAAGAAGGAAATCATTAACTCTGTGGAATGCCGCTGAGATCAGGTAAGACAAGGACAGGGAAATTGACCACTAGAATTTGGCAACATTGTGATCAGTCATAGGAGAATATTGGAGGTAGAGTAATGATTGCAAAGGATGGGAGACAGAAGGAGAGGTAATTTATTCAACAAGTTTTGCTTTAAAGATAAGCAGAGTTTAGAAGAGTAGCTTCAGGAAAAACATTTTTGTTTTGTTTTATTTGTTTTAGCATACGCTATGCTGATGTTACCTGGTGACCAAGATGTTAAATGCCTTCAGCTTTATTAAATTTTAGACAGGCTTCTTCCTGACGCTAGACCCCTAACATTTCTTTTCTTAAAGAATTTTTTTAAACAATATTTAATTATAAATTCTTTCTCTGTCGTTTTGAAACGTAAATCTTTTTAAAGGTCTCTTGCCACTTTCACAACCCAGGAGTGTCTTTCTGAAGAACCCAGAAGCCATCTCTTTAAAACGTAATCACCAGGGAAGATAGTGCCGCTTGTCTTCCAGTTTCAGTGGAGGGGGGGGGGGGTAGTAGCTGAGTTTCAGCAGGCCCCTTGCTCCAAGTTGCAAAGCCACCTCTGTCATGAAGATAAGTGAAGTTTATTAGCAAATGCAGATGGCCTATAGCCTCCCCCTAACATCTTCTAGTACTTTTCCACTAGCTCACCCCAGCCTTTGGAAATCCCACTGTTCTGGCCGGGTGCGGTGGCTCATGCCTGTAATCCCAGCACTTTGGGAGGCTGAGTCAGGCAGATCACGAGGTCAGGAGATTGAGACCATCCTGGCTAACATGGTGAAACCCCATCTCCACTAAAATATACAAAAACTTAGCGGGGCGTGGTTGTGGGCGCCTGTAGTCCCAGCTACTTGGGAGGGTGTGGCAGGAGAATGGCATGAACCCGGGATGCAGAGCTTACAGTGAGCTGAGATCGCACCACTGCACTCCAGCCTGGGCAACAGAACGAGACTCTGTCTCAAAAAAAAAAAAAAGAAAAAAGAAAAAAGAAATCCCACTGCTCTTTGTTTTGGTGACATTGAATTCTGGCCTCACTCCCCAGTTGCAGCAGCACTGGGTAAAGTCTTCCTTGCCTGTTTAACTTTGTACAGTACAGTTCTTGCTTTGACACTGACTGGCTCTCCTGATGTTCTGTCCACATCCTCCACCTACTTGATGTGTTTTCTTGTCTTTTCTGTTCCTTGAGTTCAGCCAGTGGGGAACATGAGCAAGAGATCCTGGAGGGAAGGCAAAAAGAGGATTTTTATCTCCCTCCTTCAGTCCCTCCCTATGAAGCTATGGAGAGTTGGCTTGCCCCTCTCCTCAACCAGAGGGCAGGACTGCTTTCAGGAGCTTTCTCCACACAGACATCCCTGACTCCAGCAGGAAATAATTCAATCCCTTCACCTTTCAGGCTTAGGAAGTTAAAAAAAAAAAAAAAGTGGAAATGGACAGGTGGAGGAGCCTTTCTGCCCTGGCGCTGGACTGTTTCTCATGACGTCCCGACTACACTTTATCCACCCTGGGTAAATAGTTCCTTTATTAAACTTTTCTCAAATTAGCCCATTAAATGTGCCATCTTCTTCCTGTAGAACTGCTAACTAGTACACAAGCCAATGGGAATTATCTAGCAATTGATGATACTAAAGAACTATACAATAATTACAGGAGCAAAGTCCTTGAGAAGATGACATCGAATGAGAAGGCAGAAAGATCTCTATAAGAACTACAAAGCACTGCTGAAATAAATCATAGATGACACAACCAAATGAAAATACATCCATTCTCCTGAATTGGAAGAATGAATATCATGAAAATGACCATACTGCCCAAAGCAATCTACAGACTCAATGCAGTTCCCATCAAAATACATATCGTTTTTCATAGAATTAGAAAAACCACCCTAAAATTTATACGGAACCATAAAACAGCCCAAATAGCCAAAGCATTCCTAAGCAAAAAGTACAAACTGGAGGCATCACATTACTGAACTTTGAATTACACTAGAAGGCTGTAGTTACCAAAACAGCATGATAATAATATAAAAGCAGGCACATAGACCAATGGAACATAGAGAACCCAGAAATAAAGTCAAATACGTACAACCAACTGATCTTTGACAAAGCATACGAAAGCATAAATTGGGGAAAGGACACCCTATTTATTAAAAGGTGCTGGGAAAACTGGCAAAGCACATGTAGAAGAATGAAACTGGATCCCTATTGCTCACCATATACAAAAATCAACTCAAGATGGATCAAAGATGTAAATCTAAGTCCTGAAACCATGCAAATCCTAGAAGATAATATTGGAAAAACTCTTCTAGACATCAGCCTGGGCAAAGAATTTATGAGTAAAAAACAAAAATAAATGGGACCTAATTACACTAAAACACTTCTGCACAGAAAAATAAATAACCAACAGAGTAAACAGACAATCCACGGAATGGGAAAAAAAAATTTGCAAACTATGCATCTGACAAAGGACTAGTATCCAGAATCTATAAGAAATGTAAACAAATTACCAGAAAAAAAAAAAATAGTCCCATTACAAAGTGGGCAAAGGACATGAATAGGCAATTCTCAAAAGAAGATATACAAATGGCCAACAGACTTATGAAAAAATACTCAACATCATTACTACCCAGAGAAATGCAAATTAAAACCGCAATGAAATATTACCTTACTCCTGCAAGAATGGCCGTTATTAAAAAGTCAAAAAAAAAATACATACTGATGTGGATGTGGGGAAAAGGGAACACTTATTCGCTACTGGTGAAATGTAAATGAGTACAACCCCTGTGGAAAACAATATGGAGATTTCTTTTTTCTTTTTTTAGCCTGCTTCATTTTTATTTTATACAGTGTGGTGACATTTTAAAATGAAAAAAGTAGATCTACCATTTGATCAAGAAATCCCACTACTAGGTGTCTACCCAAAGGAAAAGATGTCATTATATGAAAAAGGCACTTTCACACATATGTTTATAGTAGCACAATTCACAATTGCAAAGATGTAGAAACCAATCTAAATGCCCATTTACTGACTGGATAAAGAAAATGTGGTCTATACAAACTATGGAATACTGCTCAGCCATTAAAAAGGAACAGAATAATGTCTTTTGCAGCAACTTGAATGACTGGAGGCCATTATTCTAAGTAACATGGGAGTGAAAAACCAAAAACTGTATTCCAATTTCTAAGTGGGAGCTAGGCTGTGAGTAGACAAAGCATACAGAGTGATATTATGAACTTTAGAGACTCAGAAGCAGAAGGGTGGGAGAAGAGCCAGGGATAAGAAGCTACACATTAAGTATAAAGTACATTACTTGGGTAACAGGTACACTAAACTCTCAGAATTCACCAAAATATACTTTATCCATGTAGCCAAAAACCACTTGTACCCCAAAAGCTATTGAAATTTGAAAAAGTAAAAAATAAAATAAAAAAGAATGGGAAGGCAGAACACAAAGGGATTGGCCTTTGGTGGGAGCATTGTAATAATAAAAAGGCAGAAATTGAAGGTTCAGGTGTAGGTTGACTGGTAAATCTGGCGGTGAAAAGACGAGAAAGTTTGTTCAAGTCTGATTGCCTCTATTTTTTCACAGATGTGAGACACAAGGCATATAAGACCTTTGAATGGATGTGTAATATGGACTTTGTGAGGAGTAGAAGACCCAAAGTGTGTTAGGCAAGCAAACTGCAAATGCAGGTGAATGTCAGTGCCCTTTGAGATTTGCATTCACGGTTTTTTGTTTTGTTTTGTTTTTGTTTTGTTTTGTTTTGTTTTGTTTTGAGATGGAATCTTGGTCTGTCGCCCAGGCTGGAGTGCAGTGGCCCAATCTCGGCTCACTGCAAGCTCCGCCTCCCAGGTTCATGCCATTCTCCTGCCTCAGCCTCCCGAGTAGCTTGGACTACAGGTGCCTGCCACCATGCCCGGCAAGATTTTTTTTTTTTTTTTTTTTTTTGTATTTTTAGTAGAGACGGGGTTTCACCATGTTAGCCAGGATGGTCTCGATCTCCTGACCTCGTGATCCACCCGCCTCGGCCTCCCAAAGTGCTGGGATTACAGGCCTGAGCCACCATGCCCAGCCGCATTCATGATCTTAAATAAAAAACAATCAGCAGGATTGGTAGTTCTTTCTCCTGGCTGCAGATTAGTGAGTGAGTTTAACCATGGTCAAAGTTTGACTCAACAAGTCTGATAGTAGGAAAGAGAGACAAGGGAGTACGGTAGTTTTCAAGAGGTTGACAACCTAAAATACAGAGAGAAGTGAGGACCTGATATCATATAAATATATCATTAAAAAGGTAAAGATGTTTGCAGTAGGCTGGAGAAAGAATAATAGTGCCCCCCCAAAAAATAGATTTTCGTTTGCCAGAATGAAAAAAAAAATAAGCTTTTATTTTGTCTTCTAATATGTGAAAGAAAGATCTAAAAGCAGATAATCCTATATATACTCATTGATCATTTGTGTTTGACTAAAAATGTGCTAGGCAGCAAAGCAGGGTACAAACCACTAAAATAAAAGGAAAATAATGTGTCATTCCATTTTTTAATTCCATCAGTTCCAAGGAAACACAGATGATTGAATAGCCCTGAGGCTACTGAAGATATAGAGTCCCTTTACTGAAGATATAGAGCCTCAGAATGGTCTTCAAGGACACCCAGAAGCCTGATGACAGCATGAATGCTTGGACTTCTGGAGAGAGGGCTGGGTGGAAGAATTAGAAAGTGTTAAAGCATTCTTCTACCTCAAAAACATGTGTCTTAAGAAAAAAATATATATTTTATTAATTTTTTGTATTTCAATAGGTTTTTGAAGAACAGGTGGTGTTTGGTTACATGAATGAGTTCTTTGGTGGTGGTTTCTGAGATTGTAGTGCACCTATTACCCAAGCAGTGTGCACTGTACCCAATGTGTAGTCTTTTATCCCTCACCCTCTTCCCACCCTTTCCCCTGAGTCCCCAAAGCCATAGTATCATTCTTATGCCTTTGTATCCTCATAGCTTAGCCCCCACTTATGAGTGAGAACATACAATGTTTGGTTTTCCATTCCTGAGTTACTTCACTTAGATTAATTGTCTTCAATTCCATCCAGATTGCTGCAAATGCCATTATTTCATTCCTTTTTATGGCTAAGTAGTATTCCATGGTATATATATACCACATATTCTTTATCTACTTGTTGATTGATGGGCATTTTGCAATTGCAAATTGTTCTACTATAAACATGCATGTGCAAGTATCTTTCTTGTATAATGACGTCTAGAAAAAAATCTATATTGTAAATGTATGTGTATCTACAATGTCTTAACGAATATATAATATTTATTGCATGTGCATGCATATATGACTTTTCATATACACATGTGTGTGTTCATGTACAGTTGACCCTTGAACACCTTGGGAGTTAGTGCTGGGCCCAACCCCTACACAGCCAAAATCCACATATAACTTTTGACTCCCCAGAAACTTAACTACTAATAGCCTACTGTTGACCAGAGGCCTTAAAGATAACATAAACACCGGAGTAACACATATGTCATGGTGTATGTATCATATACTGTATTCTTACAATAAAGTGAATTAGAGAAAGTAAAATGTTATGAAAATCACAGGGAAGAGAAAGTATACTTACTATTTGCTAAGTGAAAGTGGATCATCATAAATACCTTCATCCTTTTACTGTCACGTTGAGTAAGAGAAGGAAGAAAAAGAGGGATTGGTCGTGCTCTTGGGGATGACAAAGCAGAAGAAACTATGCATATAAATTGACCCGCCCAGTTCAAATCTGTTATTCAAAGGTCAGTTGTACATATATGTGCAAACACACACACACACATACATAAAATAAAATTAAAAATCACTAGAATCAGGACTTAGAGATTTTTTCTTTTAACCCTAGCAAAACAATGTTCAGCATACAGTGTTCAGATATAGTAAAACAGCAAAGGCTTAAAGTAGTGAACTCCAGCACACTTCTACCAGTTCAATGTAATGTCAAATAAACAAACACCCTTCCATTCTCAAGACTACAGTTTCCTCATCTGTAAAATAAAGAACTGAATTAGATTTTCTTTGAATTTACTTCCATTCTAAATGCTCTCTAATTCTACTAATATAAATAAGTAAATGAATACTGATTTACAATGAAAAACAGCATTTGTTGTACTAAAGGGGGTTTGGTGTCATAGCTAAGGGTATAGTCTTTGGCTAGCCCATCTGGGTTGAAATCCTGTTTCACTCCTTGCTGCTTGAATAAGTTACTTCACCTGTCCAACTTTCTTCAACTGTAAAGGTGGAATAATAACCACATCATAGAGTTGTGGTGTGTAATGTGTTAATCCACGTAAAGAATGTAGAACAGGGCCTGACACATAGTAAGCATTCAATATTAGCTATTATTATTATCACTATTAGAAAGCATTAAGTAAAAAGCTATGTAGCATGTAGTGTTAAGTATTTATGTAGTTTTAAAATTTTATTTACTGATTGAGGTGGAAAAATCTTTAATATTGTCAGAACAAAATTTAATTTCTGACTCTAAGTCTAGACTGTTTATGCAGACAAACAAACCTAACCCATTACTGGTGTTCTCTATGTTCTCTCCAGCAATTTCTCAGGTCTATTCATGTCAGGCCTCAATCAGTCCTTTTGAAGCTCCTTTTTCAAATACCTCTTCCCCAGTTCCAGTCCCCTCTCCAGGACTCAGTTGACTAACGACCCTGAAAATTTAATCAGACTGAGACTCAGACACAGACAAAGATCCTATTAACAGAAACTTATCCATTATCTCAATTCGAACTTAGCAACCCAGTTCTCCTTAGGACAGGGTAGGATTATGTTGTTTTATGATCCTGGATAGCTGAGAGAATTGTTTGGTATAGTTAAAATTGCAAGTGTGTTTAAATGCCAAGTGTGACCTTATCTACTTCTAGTAACTGAATTTTGAAGTCATACCTTCATTAAGAAAACATATTGGGTATGTATGCTTTTCCTTTAAGTGGAAAAGTTATAAATAGGCTGGGCATGGTCACACCTGTAATTTCAACACTTTGGAAGAGTGATCACTTCATCCCAGGTGTTTGAGACAAGCCTGGGCAAAATAGAGAGAACTCTTCTCTACAGAAACATTTAAAAATTAGCTGGGTCTGGTGGCACATGCCTATAGTCCCAGTTACTCAGGAGGCTGAGGCAGGAGGATGAGCTTGAACTCAGCAGGTCAGGGCTCCCGTGAGTTATGATCACAGCGCTGCACTGCACCCTAGGTGACAGAGCAAACCCCTGTGAAAGAAGGGAAGGGAAGGGGAGGGGAGGGGAGGCGAGGGGAGGGGAGGGAAAAGGAAAGAGGTTATAAATAAATACTGCCTAAGAGGATGCCTTCTGTGATCTGTTGAGCCAATAACTTTCATTTATCCTATGGCTTTTAATTCACTCACCTTAGAGCAAATTAAGAATTGGATGACACAATTAGACTGCATACATAAGGAAATAGCTGATGATGAAGGACCTTATAAGTCAAATATAAAATTGGGATATTCTTGATCACTTATGGGAACATATTGCTGTGATTTTTACAAAGGGAATGACATGATCAAATTTTCATATCCAAAAGATCTCACTGTCCACTCAATTTTGCATTTCATCTGCATTCATAGATGCAACTTTGTACCTGTAAGTTTTTAGCTTTGAATTACTTAAAGGATACCTCAGATATCATTGCCATTCTTTCCTGTCTTTCTCCCTTTTACTCCTCCCAGTTAGAACCTAGTGAAGTGTTCAGGAAGTATTGATTTACTAACTACACCCTCATTTCTTAAAACTCACAATATTCTCAATATAGCACCAAGACATGAAGAGGTAGAAAATATGACTCTCCAAGGCCATTTAAATTTTTGCTGGATGTAAATATTATTTATTGAGCCAAATTATACTATAAAATAAATACAAATGGAGAACTATTACAAAAAATTTATAAGACTAGCATAAGAGATTCAACTAAATCTAGAATCAACAATCTCTCAGGTCCCTTCCCTATATCCTAATACATACCCTTAGATCCATTTAGAATTCATAAATATATATTTATGCACTTGTTTGAACTATATGCATATTAGAGAAAAAATCTTTCAGAGAATATAAGCAAGTGCACAAAAGTTATGACTTTCACAGAAAATCCATCACCTCTCCATTTTCCCCTTAGGTATGGCACCAGAGTCTCAAAACATTAGGTTATGACTATTTACCCTTTTGTAATGGAAAGTTAGCAGCATTAGCTGAGCAGATAGACAGAGAAGGAAATAGAGCAGAATGATGGCTAAAGCCTTGGGGAATGAATATTCACAATGAGTAAATGGGAAGGAAGGAGTTATTCTGAGGAACAGAGAAGGATAGTTTTTTAGCAAACCTAAGAATAAATGGGATTATACAATGATTGTATGAATTATTGCTTCCTTTGGGGTCCCATTTTGACATCATATTTTTGGCAGAATATATTTATCATGGTTTTACCCAGTCATCAGTTGCTAGCTCACATATTAATATGTGGCACTTAATATGAAAAGCTAAAAAAAATTATATAATAATACAACACTTCCTAATGTCCCGGCTAACACGGTGAAACCCCGTCTCTACTAAAAATACAAAAAACTAGCCGGGCGAGGTGGCGGGCGCCTGTAGTCCCAGCTACTCCGGAGGCTGAGGCAGGAGAATGGCGTAAACCCGGGAGGCGGAGCTTGCAGTGAGCTGAGATCTGGCCACTGCACTCCAGCTGGGGCGACAGAGCAAGACTCCGTCTCAAAAAAAAAGAAAAAAAAAAAAAAAAAAAAAAAAAAAAAAGAACAGTTTAGGACTTTTCTAATCTACATTCCTTACAAGCATTCTCGCAACCTATGAAGGATTCCATTAATATAGAACTCATGTTCATAGATCTAGCAATAATACTCACTTAGTATCACAGCATCTACCCCTCAGGGAAGGAAGTACACACACACACACACACGGAATAATATAAAGTAAGTGTATTTCTAACCAGCATTAATCTAAAATGTTTTGGTCAATCAGAGTGTAATATCATTGTAAGTCAACCCCCTGGAAGCACTTTTTGAAATGCCAGTGTTGATGTTGAGGAAACCATCTTAGAATTGCCAAAATAAATCTCAGATGGTAGCATCCAACCAGTTAGACACTGGTCGTTTAATCCTTCAGCATGGTATTCTGCTTCTAGAGGGCATCAGTCTCTGTGCCCATTAAGTCTCTGCCTCCATTGAGCCTGTCACCCTGGGTGTCATTTACAGCCATCATTTGGGGACATTCCAACCATTACTTACACTAATTTCAAATATCCTGGGACTTAGTCCAATGTTTAAAATGTATTTTTTTCTAAAAGAACCTCTTAATGTGTCATCAGAAGACTAATTCTCTCTAAAAGAATAATTATCCAGCCCAGCGGCACAGAGCAGAGTTTGATTCCAAATAATAAAGCAAATTTAACTTTCCAAGCATAAAACCTGGGTTCCTTGAAGAAAAGCACAATTTCGAATCAGAATCCTGTTGCTAGCCCTTTCTATTTGGCCCCAACCTGAATTCCAATGGAGAGACATAACATGGAACTCAATAAAATATGGGTTTAACTTTTTTCTTCCAATCCAAAAGAAGAATAGAAACATTTGAATAACCTTCTTGCATATATATGGGCTGACTGTGTTGGCTTATCAGAGTTTTCATCTTCTATAAAAGATCCTGGAACCATTTAAATAGCCAACAACAGAAATGGGGAATTCTAGATCTATGACTGCAAACTGGCAAGTCAAAGCCGCTTGCATGTCAGATTTATTTTATGTGAACTGTGTTGTGTTTTGGGGGAAAAAAAAGGAAATCTGTTTGAAGGTCTTTAAATGGAGCACACATTCCAATTTCCCAAGTCCCCTCTGCTTTTTATTAATTATACCTGCTCAATTAAACAGGACGTATTGAGTTTGCAATGAATTGCTTTTAAATGGAAGGAGGAGTATTTATCTGAACCCTCAAAGAGAAATAATATGTAATTGCCACCTGTCAACTAGAGTGAATCACCTTAAATCCCTGGCAAAGAATAAAGGCCTTTTCCTACCTAGAAGACCTTCTGCTTCTGACTGCAGAACAGACACACGGTTTTTTAAAAGACCTTCCATTTTCTTTTGTTTTAAATACCAATTAATATTTGCTTTTGCAGCCATCATCTCATTAAAGAAAATTTAGAAGTGCACAAAAGTAGAAAGATAATCTGTAGCTTCCCTTAACAAATATAAGCACTCTGGATATTCTGAGGGTTTTTTTGGTCTTTTGTTTTCTATGCATACATTGGTCTTGCTTTATATGTGGTTGAAATCTTATTGTCTAATTTTTCATCTTGCCTTTTCAATTTACTATCTCAAATATTTTCTGTAACAGTCTTATTTTTTGAGCAATACTATAATAAACAATATTGTTTGCAGACATTGCTTTCTGTTTACTAGGGTTACCACAATTTCCATCAGAAATGAACTGAGTCTGTTTCTAATTTTTTCAAAATAGTACACTATATATCCTAACACAGTGCTGAATAATGCATTGTCCATATTTAAAATTATTTTCTTAGTATAAATTTCCAGAACAGAGTCAAAAATAGTGAGTAATATTAGGGTTTTTAATAGCTATTAACACATTTCCATAAGCACTAAACCATTCTCAGTGGCACATTCAAAATGTCAGTGTAAGCTTGCTAGTCATGTGTATTATCGATTTCTAAACATCTTTATAATGTGATATGTAAGCAGGATAAATGGTTTTTGAGCTATTTTTTTCTAAATTTGATCTTCCACCCTATGTTTTTCCAGTGTTTTCTCCTTAAATTCCAATGACTTAATAGTTGACTGGAAGCTTCAAATCATCTATTCTAAACCTTTTAAGATTTGGAAATTGGAAGCCAGAAATGTGAAGTGATTTGCCAGCTGAATTTGTTTTCTTTGTCTTTATTACTAATTTAAGGCATTAAGCTTCAAATAGTAAAACATGGAAGAAAATCAAGTCTAGTTGGTAAGTTCCAGCTGATGGGAACAAATTCGGTTGATTCGTCTATAAGGATAACTTTCATTTAGAAATTCTCGGTGCTACTGCAGGATTAGGGTATTTGAAGATGGTGGAAAAACAGGGGAAGGAAAGTAACCTGAAGATATTTACAAATACCCCAATCCTGCATTAGCGTTCTGCATGTCAGCACCAAAAGAGCTGAACACCACTGGACAAAAACCACACAAGCAAGTAGTTTGATTTCACTTCAAACTTATGGTCACAATCCTTCCCTGTCCAGATAACCAAGCAATCTTAGTGTTTCTCTTATAAGCTTATGTTCTTCCTTCAAGAAAAACATTTCATACTTTGTATATTTTCTTAAATCTCCAAACCCCTTTCCTCTTAGCCCAAATTTCTACTGGTACTATCACTTCATACTTCACTGAGAAAATAAAAGCCATCTAAAACCACAACCACAGGGCTACCTGCATCTGAACCCACTCTCTTCTTCTTAGGTCCTTTTATTAAAGGCAAATCCATGTTATCAAATATGATCCCCTCATGTCTTCATAAGGGCTTTGTCTCTGGAATTATCTCTTTCTCCTACACCAGCTATCTCTTCCAGTCTTCTCAAACATTTCCATCAACATGCAAACACATGGTTGTATTTTAAAAACAAAACACAGCAAAGCAAATATTTTTAGTCACACCTCTTTTTGAGCTAATGTCCTAATATTTTGTTTCTTTTAACAAATAAATGTCTCTGGAGAATAATCTCTAATGAAATCTATACTTCCTTACCTCATTTCATTCATTCCAGTCTTTATTTTGTCTCTATCGTTTCATTAATACTGCTTTTACCAAAATCACCAAATAGCCACCAAGTTGCTAAATCCAGTGAATATTTTTCTATCACTGTCTAAGCAGCTAGTCTCAAAATGTGGTCCAGGCGTTACTGGGGTGCTCACAACCTTTCTATGTGTTCATGAAATAAAGTCTATTTTTAGTATTTGAGTATTAAAAGTTTATGGCTATGGTTTCAGATACCATATTGCAATTAATCATTAAGAAATTGTCTCTTATCAAGTTTGGGTACAGTATAAAAGAATATCCACAATTATCTTAAAAGGCTACTGAAATATTACTCTCTTTTCTAACCTTGTTTTTAAAGAGGCTTGCCATATTTTCTTCTTATGCTTCAACCAAAAACAATGGAGCACACCGAATTGAATGCAGAAAGACATGAGAATTTGGACGTCTTCTATTAAGTAAGAAATTAAGGAGATGTGCAAAAATATAAAACAATGTCACTATTTTCAATATTTTTGTGTTGATGAATAAAGTTATTTTTATAAAAGTTTGTCTATGTTGTTATAAAATTTTCGCTATTTTTAAATTAAGAATACATATTTTAAAATTTTATCACTTTTAATTTCTCATATGATAAATGTTGATTAGATATAACCCATATAAACAAAGGTTTCTTAGTATTTCCGTAATGTCTGGGAGTGTAAAAGATTCTTCAATTCAAAATGGTTGGAAACTTACCTCTGGTCTAACTCACCCTTGTTCTTTTTTTTCTTTTAGAACACTACACTCTACTTATTTTCTTTCTACTTCACTAATCCTCTGCTTTTTTTTTTTTTTTTTTTTTTTTTCACACTGGATCCTCCTTGTTTGTTAATTCTTTAAATTGTAGAGTTACTTGGAGCTCTAGGCAAGATCCTCTGTTTTTCTAAATCTGCCTTCCTACGCAATCATATTTACCAGCAGGGCCTTAAGTTCTACCTCTATAAGGTTAACTCCCAAATTTTTATCTCTGAGCTTCAGAATTTGTAGATAATCATATATCACATTTCCACTTAAATGTCTTTAAACTATCATGTACAAAACTTAATGCTTAATTCCACCTCTCCAAACCAATCTTCTTCTGAACTTCCCACATAATAACCTCAGGCCAAAGACCTGGAGATTGTCCTTGAATTTTTATTCACCTTGCCTTCCACATCGAAGAGAAAAGGCTGTTGTTTCTTCTTCTGAAATATACACAGAGCTTTCCACTTCATCCTATTTTCAATGACACTGATTTAATCCAAGTCACCACCTTTTCTGACATAGTCCCAGCAATAGCCTCCTTTCTGTTCCCCAAATTTTGACTCTTGCCCCACTTAATTTATTCTGCAGAATAATCACCCCTCTATTATTCTCTATCACAGCACTCTTTCAGTTCCGTTGGTGCACATAACCGTTCGGTGTTTTTGCTTATGGTTTGTGCATTATCTGTCTCCTCCACAAGATTGTCATTTCCCTAATGGCAGAGATCAGGTCTGTTTGTTCATTGCTGTCTCTGAGAGACCTAATACGGTGTCTAGCGTGTAACTCGTTCTGACTATTTGATGATCTCAGTCATCAGTCCATGATATCTTGGAAATTCCCTGTGGTGGTTTTGACTGTCTCAATTGAGATAAGCTGGAGCTATATTACCTAGAATCTCACTCCTTGTGTCGTAGCTTGGTAACAAGAGAAATGTGAGGAGGGGAGCAATAGCCATTATGTTCTGCATAATGGAGGGTGTGAGGTCCCACTGCAACACAATCACATTGGTATGATCTGATAGCTCACCCTGATGGTGTGGGGCAGCCCCTCCAGCTCCTGCCAGATCTCATCAGCTTCTCCAGGTTCTATGTATCTGGTGAAGGATGCCAGCTTTTCTTAGTGGTCACCTGCATCACTAAGGTTCAAGTCCGTCCTTACCCTCCTCATGGGCTTCCAGCATGTCCTTGCCCTCCTCATCTTCACAATCACTAAGCTGAGTGTGACCACCAGCCCTGCAGGCCCACAGCCACTTTAGGCCACATCACATGCATAAACAATAGCCTTCCTTTCATGAAAGTTTTAACCTATTCACACAATTGCTTAATGTCTACTCCCTATGATAAATTCTTTTCTATATCACTCAGAGAGGTTTTGCCTCTTTCATCAAACCCTACCTAATACTTTTCCTAATAAGAAATCTCATGTACCCAGTTTATCCAATCTGCTACCACTAATAAACTTAAGCAATTTGAAAACTATAAAGAGAAAACAAGTCTTAAAAATGCCTATCAATTACTCTGATAAGGGTCAATTTGCTGAAACTGCTGGGAGTTTGCCTAATCTTAGAATAGAAACAATCAAAGGTAAGATCCCAAAATTTCAAGTCCACAACTTCTTCATAACCAGAACCCAAAAGATTTTAAAACTTTTCTTTATAACCGGAACCCAAAGGATTTTAAAAGTCTACCTGGCAAGCTGACAACCCAGGAATATTTGTTTACATGTTTGTTTTCACTGAAACTGTTAAATTCGCATGTATGTGTAAGCATAGGAACAATGTAAGTCATGGAAGAAACCAGGAAGCACATATTTGCATCATTTTACTAGCTTTCTCAAATATTCAACTCAAAATTGCAAAAAGAACTATAAAATCTGATGTAGATTTTAAAACCAACAAACCTAGACTCAAGCTCTGAAATGACCATTGCACATTCATATAAGATACTTTATGCTAGAATTTTCAATTTGACAGTAAACCAGCAGATAGAAGCAAGTCTGCAGGCCTTTCCTAGTCACCCTAAGAAAGAATTGTTTGCCAAGTTCACATTTTCTGCCAACTACTGACAACAGTACCAATTATTTTCCTTCCATATTCAGTTGGTGTATGTGGCTAAGCCTGCACCTCACTGACAGAACTATACATTTGCAGGCTGTAAAGATTTAATGGTGGGACCCCGTTAGTGACAGCTCTATTTGTGGTGCAGACACCTCACAGGGTTGATGGAGGTCTGGGCTGAGGATCCAGTTCATTGCTTTTACATCTTATCCATCAGCTTCCCTAAACTACTCCCTGCAAATTCTAGGAAGATTTAATGCAGCATTCCCAGAAATAAGATCAAGTTTAACACTTTCCTCATATTATGGCAGTTTTGAGTATCACTTTAATAATGATAATAAGACTTTGAAATTTATAACACTTTTCTACTAAGAAGCCTATGTGTAGTTTCAGGTATTCTTACTTATTTTTACCTCCTTAATAAAGAGAGAATATCTGTTTCATAAATGAGCACTCTGAAATTAGAAAGACTAAATGCCTTGCCTTAAATCTCTTGGGAAATGAGAGAGACTTATCCAAAATCCTCTTATTTGTAATGCAGCCTTTTTGCACTTCTGTGTTGTTTCTTAAAATTAACTCTCCACAAACTTCTTTAATAATAAAACATTGTTATTATCTCGAGCACTAGCATTTATGGAGTGTGCTATCAGAGCACTGACAGTTCACAAAGAATTTCTACATCTGCTCACTCACAGCAGCCAAGTGAAGGTTGAGTAAGATAATGCTTATTCTGTGTGGTTTGGCTGTACAGTCAACACATAAAGGGAAGAGGGGGCTGGCATAAATTTGTCCTGGAAGTTTTAATGTATGTTGAAATATCTCCATAGTATATGCAACAGCAGGAAAATGCTTATTTACTAGAGTATTGGAGTTTTGTCAGAAGTTGCAGTTTTAATAACCACTCAGTGTTTCTGGAATACGTAGTCTTTCTAGTACAGCATCCAGTACAGTCTGTACAAAAGAAGCATAAAACAGGCTCCTGACCACCACAGACTTACAGTTTAACACAGAATGAAAAGTGAACAGATAATATGCACATTTGAGATCAAAGGGCCAAAATGTGGTACAGCCTAGAAGTAAAATGAGGATTTGGAGGGGACGAACATCTGTGTGGACAACAGAAGAGTTGCGGTTTAGTGAAAAAAGCATGGAGTTCAGAATCACAGCGAGCCCACCCCTGACATAGTCTGTGTGACCTTCAAGACTTTCAAGCTCATTTTAATCTCTCTGGGCCTCGGTTGACTCATTCATAAAATGATATCAATATAAAATGCTATTGGTCCTGCAACGAGATGACGAGAATTCCATCACCTAACAGACTTGTAGACTGCTTGTCCTGGAGCAGGTGTTCTGTCAATAGTGGCCATTATAACATTTGGGAGACTTCTTGGAAATGCTCTCACCAAAAACCATGTATAAATCTACGAATAAACCTCAGATAGCAAAATCCTCAGCAATGTAGAAAAGCTACGGTCATTTTGGGTATGCTAGAAGATTTTAGAGACAATTTCAGACTAAGAAACAAGAAGAAACCAGTTAATTAATATAGCTGGTGGGCCACAGAATGTTGACAGACTTTTAAAAGAAGCAACAGCTTAAAGCAGAGGATGTGTTGACATCTGAATGTCCACAAACACAGGAGCTGTGAGAGGGGAGGAGCCCAAAGATTGGAAATTACTATGTTCAGATGACAAAGAAGCTACTGAGTTGGGGTTCATTTGCATGCAAAAAAATCACTTTGGCCTACAGTCAAAGGATATACTGCAGGCTCAGACAGAAAGCACCTTCATTCCTAAGAGGACAGAAGAGCTATGAGAACATGTTCTGTTTTACTTAAGAAGTATCACAGAGGGTAAAATGACTCTCAGTTTAAACTGTGCTTTAATGACATAATTTCTATTTGTTCTTTAATTAAAGATGTTCTCACCTTGCTGGAAAAGTGTAAATGTCTCTTGAGCATGTGGTCACAACATGGGTACCAAGGAGAAGAGGGGTGCTAGGCAGAGTCCTGGCCCCTCAACGATGTCCAGGTTCAAATCCCCAGAACCTGGGAATATGTTAAGAAACAGTGCCAATATGGCTAAGGATAGGATCTTGTGAGTAGCCTGGATTATTCAGGTAGGCTCAGTGTAACCATAAGGATCCTTGTAAGAAGGAAAGAGGAGTGTCAAAGGAAGGAGATGTGATGATGCCATGCTGCTGGCTTTGAAAATGCAGAAAGCGCTACAACCAAGAATTCAGGCCACCTCTAGAAGCAGCAAAGGTGAAAAATGGATTCTCCCCAGGGCCCCCAGAAAGAACCAGCCAGGCTGACACCTTGGCTTTAGCCTAGTGAGACAGATTTTGGTTTTCTGGCCTCCAGAAATGTAAGATAATGAATATGGATCATTTTTAGACACTAGGCTTATGGTAATTTGTGACAGCAGCAATAAAAAACTGATAAAGAAGCTTCCAAAAAGTAGGGATTCTGGGTATCTAATCTTTGTAGGGGAAACCTCTGATTCTTTGGCCAAAGGCAACCATGAATAAGTCAGGGGATGGCCTGCCCCTAATCACAACTTCTGAGTCTGTTGTTTTTCAGCAGGCAAGGTCTAACGTGCAGTCTATTCCAACTGGAGAACAATAATAAGAAACTATGCTGGAACGAATCTACATTTTTAGAATTTGAATGTGCTATATTCATCAAATTGTGACATTGTGATGTGTTTTGGTTTCTGCAGTGCAAGGTGATCCAAGGGAATCTTGCTCACCCAGCGTGGAATTCAGGGAGCATCAAACAAATGGCATTCGGCTTACAGAGCTTTTCTAAGCTCGTTTCTTGCAATATTTTTCAGTGTGTGAGTGTGTGTGTGTGTGAATAAAGAGGGTAAAAATATTTTACTAGTGATTATCTGCACATGATTAAATGGAATTTCACTTCAGAATAATTCTGTATTTTACAGTACTAATGAGAGATTTGTAAAAAGGATACAGGTGAAAATTAGAAAATATTAATATTCTAACCATGAATAATTTAATTCTATTATAAGCATACGATGAAATATTGCACAATTGTTAGAAATTATAAAAGATTATTTATTAACATGGAAAATATTCATGATGTATTAGAAGTTGAAAATCATGTAAAATATAGAACTTTATCATATTTATGGTATATATGATTCGGAAAATGGTGAGGATACATGCATCTAAATGGTGATAATTTTTTGTTGGTGTGGGATGACTGGAGATTATGTTTTATTTCTTTATACTTTTTATCAAGCATGCTACATATATGTAAATATATATATATATATGTATATGCCACTGGAAAATATATATATGTCACCAGAAAAAATATTTTAATTAAAACTCTTAGAAGAAGCCTAGAAAGACCAGTGCAATTTGCCATAGCTGCATGCTCTGAGGGGACTTTGCTATAAAGCCACTTTGGGCATATGTGTCCTGCTTTTCCTAAGTGGTGATAACACAGATAAAGCTTCTGATATAGCTTCTGTGGCCTCACAGGACAAACTCTTTCTGACCAAATTTGTCAGGCCTGCAGTTCAGCATTGCTTTGCTACAACACTGCATATTCAAAAATGATAACTCTGGCACTCAGTCAACTCCATGATTCCAATGGACAAAGTCTAACAGTTCCTCTCATGGTCACTAAATAATAATAACAATAACACCAGAAGCAACAGTGTCTTTTTTTGAGCACCTATTACTTATCAGGCACTACACCAGTCCCTTTACTCTTACTGGCCTAATCCTTATGCCAACTCTGCAATTTAAATTATTATCTCATTCTAACATAAAACAGAGCTGAAATTCAGATTCTAAAGTAACCTGCCAGGACAAGATATGCCATATAGTGGTCTCAAACTACAATTCATTGACTTTACATTTTATGCTTTTACTGATGTACTACATTATTAAATATGCATGTACGTGTCTGTGTGTATATGTACAGTTACCACTCATTGGGCACTTAGAATACGATATGCACTATACTTTTGTTTTATCACAGCAACCAAATGAAGTGAGTTGTATTCTCCCTACTTTGCAGATGTGAAAACTGTAAGCCTAAGAGGTCAATTTATCTGGCTGAGGTCACACAGTAGCAAACAACACAGCTGGCTTTTTGCCCAAGTTTGCTGATCCCAGCGGTCTCTGATTATCACAGCCTGACCCTGAGAGCATATATTCCCTCAGTCACCTGTACGCTCTGGCCTCCATCTTTCTATTGCTAAGTTTAAACTCTGGGTTGCCTCAGCCAAGGAGAGAGAAAGTGGCCCTTGTTCCTGCCTCAAAGTTTGCTGTTCTGTGACTTACCTCCTGACAGCTACCTTTCTGTGCCTGAACTCTCCCAACAACTACTCTACTACCTGCCTACAACCTCTCCTGCCTTGACTGGTTTCCTCAGAATAAACCTACCTATGTGAGCCTGTAGTGGCCACCACATTCCAGTCCTGCTCATTCTTCAGGATATAACATCTGGTTCTTTGAATGGAGTTCCTGAGAGGTCTTTATTGACTGGCCAAGTTCCTGCCTTGCCCCTGGTAAATATCCTGCCTATCCAGTGTTTCCTGTATCCCATAATGGGATGACATAATATGAAAGTACTTTAACACCTTTTTTGCTATTTGAGTATTCATACTTTCCAGGGCAAAAACACCTAAACAAGTGAAAGGCCACATATCCAGTACATTGTTAAGTTAGCCTCCAGATCAAAATACAATGTGGAATTCACGAGCTACGATGCAAACAAAAATATCATCATGGAAGACACAGTGATACCATATCATGCAAGCCTATTATGCAGAAATATCAATGCCACTGATGTTGATGAATGACCCAGAACAGCACAAATAGCAAATTGCCATTTGAATGTCAAATTTTCAGCTTCCAAGGCAGAAACTATCATCTCTCTAACTAGCCTGAACGACCCCGGAGCTGTGCATCCGACTCTTGAGTAAGCTATCGTTCCATGTCTTCAGGCTCACAAAGAGCCTCAAGGTTGCTCTTGCCTCACAGAGCATGAAATATTTCCCTGATTATCGCTTGGTGACAGATTTAACATTTTTAATGTAACTTCTAATACACAAGATGAATCTTCCACTTCTAAATTCTCTAATAGAATCAGAGACTCTTGGCCCGGCAGGGCTCTTAAGAGGTCATGCAATTCATCCCTCAGCTTGCAGGCAGGTCCACACTTATCCTCTCAGACATGTGACAATCCCTCTGATTTTAGAAGACTTTACAGCCAGGATGCTTTAACAAACTCCCTCCATGCACATGAAATGTTAACAGCTTTCACTCTCAGGAAATGTTCTTTTGCCTTTAACCTAAAGCCCTGATGCTTCCTTTTCAGCCCATTGTTATGAAATCACATGTACTCTTTTATTTTATGGTTTTCAGCATTTCCTCTTCTCTTTCTTACATAATAGTAATCTTCACATTTTATTATAATTTTCCATCTCCTCAGCAGATTGTTAGTTCTGTATAGGGATTAGATCTTTTCATAGATCTTTTCTTACATCTCAAGCTTCTAGCAAAAGGTGTGCTAGCATCCTTGCTTAGCCCTATTGTAGAACTTAGGATATTGGTTAAAATTCCTTACTTATTTTCTGTCTAACACTATCTTCCCCATTCAGAGCTGTCTGAGCAAGAGAAATAAATATATATGCCCAAATATTAACCAAAACCATACATATTTTGAAGCTCTTAGAGAATACTTTCTATTTGGAGCATACACAACAGAAGAATAACATAAATTACTTCCTTTAGTGAGTCCTCAAAAGGAGTCTCAAATCTCTTCATCACAGGTTAGGATTTCCCGGCTTCAGATCCATCACAACAGCACTCATCTATCACACGTTCTGACAGGCAAATATGCCCTAGGTCTCCAGTCAGACAGTTGCAATAAGCTATTGATTAAAACAGAGTTATGCTGTTTTAAAATCTATTGTTCAACCAATTTTTTCTGACCTAAAATTTGGTATTCTGGTTAAAACAATTAAATTGATTTATGCGTTCATTTCCAGGGTATCATGTAGTTAGAGAAAAATAGTAAGTTTTATATTTTGGGATGCTATGCTATTAATACTATTCTGTTTATGTATAAGTAATATTATGCTCCCATTCTTCCAGAAATAATTTAAATAACTTAAAAACATTTCTTATAGATCGCTACATTAAAACAATGAAAAAATAAAAAGAAGCCAAGAGTAAATATAGAGAAATGAAGAAAAGATTGTATATGAAAATAAGAATGAAATAATTACTGTCATTGGGAAGTCAAAACAAAAAGTTATAGATTTAGAATTTCTCAGTAACAGGTAACCTAAATGACATTAATAAATAAAGGAAAGCCTAAACAGACACCTAAGAAGGAAATATTGCCCCAGAATTAAATTATAAGAGGAATCTACAGGGTGATTTCTTATTTTTAAAAATGAATAAAATATTAAGACATTGTTTCAACACCTAGTTTGCAGAAGTTGAAGAAACATACTTCAAATGCTAATTCTATGTATTAGCTTAATAAAAGACAACAAAATCCACTAGATTAAAAACCTCAGGTTTGGCAATGATTTCTTAGGTAAAAACCAAAAACAAAACTCATGAAAGAAAAAAATGTTGACTCCATTAAAATTACAAACTTCTGCTCTACCCAGCAATCATGTCCTTTGATATTTACCCAAATAAGCTGAGAACTTCTATACAAGAGCATGAACACAAATGTTTGTAACAGCTTTATTTATGATTGCCAAGACTTAGAAGCTACCAAAATGTCCTTCAATACACCTGTGTGAATGAATAAACTGTAGTGCATTCATATGAAGGAATATTGTTTATCAGTAAAAATAAATTAGCTATCAAGCCACAAAAAGACACCAAGGAACCTTACATGTATAGCATAAAACAAAGGAAGCCCATCTTAAAAAGCTAGTTTATAGTTTCTGGGAAAAGCAAAATTATGGAAACAATAAAAAGATCAGGGTTTCACGAGGGAAGTGGGAGCGAGGATGAATAAATAGGTGGAGCACAGGAGAGTTTTAAGCCAGTGAAACTATTGTGTATGATACTGTAATCGTGAACACAAGTCATTATATATTTGTCAAAGCCAATACAATGTACAACACAGAGAGTGAACTATAATGTAAACTGTGGACTTTAGTTAATTACAGTGTATTGTTTGTGGTTCATCAATTGTAACAAATAGACCACAGTAATGCCAAATGTTGATCATAGGGGAAATTAGTTGGGGGTGAGAAATAGAGGGAATTGAGGAGAGATATGGGAAATCTCTGTACTTTCCACTCAATTTTTCTGTAAACCTAAAAAATGTATACTAATTTTTAAAAACTCATTAATGGGGGGCGGAGCAAGATGGCCGAATAGGAACAGCTTCAGTCTCCATCTCCCAGCACGAGCGACACAGAAGACCGGTGATTTCTGCATTTTCAACTGAGGTACTGGGGTCATCTCACTCGGGAGTGCCAGACAATTGGTGCTGGTCAGCTGCTGCAGCCCGACCAGCAAGAGCTGAAGCAGGGCAAGGCATCGCCTCACCTGGGAAGCGCGAGGGGGAAGGGAGTCCCTTTTCCTAGCCAGGGGAACTGAGACACACAACACCTGGAAAATCGGGTAACTCCCACCCCAATACTGCGCTGAAACACCGGCACACCGGAGATTATATCCCACACCTGGCCGGGAGGGTCCCACGCCCAGGGAGCCTCCCTCCTTGCTAACACAGCAGTCTGTGGCAATCTAACCGCAAGGCAGCAGCGAGGCTGGGGGAGGGGCGCCCGCCATCGCTGAGGCTTAAGTAGGTAAATAAAGCCGCTGGGAAGCTCCAACTGGGTGGAGCTCACAGCAGCTCAAGGAAACCTGCCTGTCTCTGTAGACTCCGCCTCTGGGGACAGGGCTCAGCTAAAGCAGCAGAGGCCTGTCCAGACGCGAACGACTCTGTCTGACAGCTTTGAAGAGAGCAGTGGATCTCCCAACACGGAGGTTGAGATCTGAGAAGGGGCAGTCTGCCTGCTCAAGTGGGTCACTGACCCCTGAGTAGCCTAACTGGGAGACATCCCCCACTAGGGGCAGTCTGACACCCCACACCTCACAGGGTGGAGTACACCCCTGAGAGGAAGCTTCCAAAGCAAGAATCAGACAGGTGCACTCGCTGTTCAGCAATATTCTATCTTCTGCAACCTCTGCTGCTGATACCCAGGCAAACAGGGTCTGGAGTGGACCTCAAGCAATCTCCAACAGACCTATAGCTGAGGGTCCTGACTGTCAGAAGGAAAACTATCAAACAGGAAGGACACCTATATCAAAACCCCATCAGTACGTCACCATCATCAAAGACCAGAGACAGATAAAACCACAAAGATGGGGAAAAAGCAGGGCAGAAAAGCTGGAAATTCAAAAAATAAGAGCACATCTCCTCCTGCAAAGGAGCACAGCCCATCGCCAGCAACGGATCAAAGCTGGTCAGAGAATGATTTTGATGAGATGAGAGAAGAAGGCTTCAGTCCATCAAACCTCTCAGAGCTAAAGGAGGAATTACGTACCCAGTGCAAAGAAACTAAAAATCATGAAAAAAGAGTGGAAGAATTGACAGCTAGACTAATTAATGCAGAGAAGGTCATTAACGAAATGACAGAGATGAAAACCATGACATGAGAAATACGTGACAAATGCACAAGCTTCAGTAACCGACTCGATCAACTGGAAGAAAGAGTATCAGCGATGGAGGATCAAATGAATGAAATGAAGCGAGAAGAGAAACCAAAAGAAAAAAGAAGAAAAAGAAATGAACAAAGCCTGCAAGAAGTATGGGATTATGTCAAAAGACCAAATCTACGTCTGATTGGGGTGCCTGAAAGTGAGGGGGAAAATGGAACCAAATTGGAAAACACTCTACAGGATATCATCCAGGAGAACTTCCCCAACCTAGCAGGGCAGGCCAACATTCAAATTCAGGAAATACAGAGAACGCCACAAAGATACTCCTCTAGAAGAGCAACTCCAAGACACATAATTGCCAGATTCACCAAAGTTGAAATGAAGGAAAAAATCTTAAGGGCAGCCAGAGAGAAAGGTCGGGTTACCCACAAAGGGAAGCCCATCAGACTGACAGCAGATCTCTCAGCAGAAACCCTACAAGCCAGAAGAGAGTGGGGGCCAATATTCAACGTTCTTAAAGAAAAGAATTTTAAACCCAGAATTTCATATCCAGCCAAACTAAGTTTCATAAGTGAAGGAGAAATAAAATTCTTTACAGATAAGCAAATGCTTAGAGATTTTGTCACCACCAGGCCTGCCTTACAAGAGACCCTGAAGGAAGCCCTAAAGATGGAAAGGAACAACCGGTACCAGCCATTGCAAAAACATGCCAAAATGTAAAGACCATCGAGCCTAGGAAGAAACTGCATCAACTAATGAGCAAAATAACCAGTTAATATCATAATGGCAGGATCAAGTTCACACATAACAATATTAACCTTAAATGTAAATGGACTAAATGCTCCAATTAAAAGACACAGACTGACAAACTGGATAAAGAGTCAAGACCCATCAGTCTGCTGTCTTCAGGAGACCCATCTCACATGCAGAGACATATATAGGCTCAAAATAAAGGGATGGAGGAAGATCTACCAAGCAAATGGAGAACAAAAAAAAAGCAGGGGTTGCAATCCTAGTCTCTGATAAAACAGACTTTAAACCATCAAAGATCAAAAGAGACAAAGAAGGCCATTACATAATGGTAAAGGGATCAATTCAACAGGAAGAGCTAACTATCCTAAATATATATGCACCCAATACAGGAGCACCCAGATTCATAAAGCAAGTCCTTAGAGACTTACAAAGAGACTTAGACTCCCATACAATAATCATGGGAGACTTCAACACTCCACTGTCAACATTAGACAGATCAACGAGACAGAAAGTTAACAAGGATATCCAGGAATTGAACTCATCTCTGCACTAAGCGGACCTAATAGACATCTATAGAACTCTCCACCCCAAGTCAACAGAATATACATTCTTCTCAGCACCACATCACACTTATTCCAAAATTGACCACATAATTGGAAGTAAAGCACTCCTCAGCAAATGTACAAGAACAGAAATTATAACAAACTGTCTCTCTGACCACAGTGCAATCAAACTAGAACTCAGGACTAAGAAACTCAATCAAAACCGCTCAACTACATGGAAACTGAACAACCTGCTCCTGAATGACTACTGGGTACATAACGAAATGAAAGCAGAAATAAAGATGTTCTTTGAAACCAATGAGAACAAAGATACAACATACCAGAATCTCTGGGACACATTTAAAGCAGTGTGTAGAGAGAAATTTATAGCACTAAGTGCCCACAAGAGAAAGCAGGAAAGATCTAAAACTGACACTCCAACATCACAATTAAACGAGCTAGAGAGGCAAGAGCAAACACATTCAAAAGCTAGCAGAAGGCAAGAAATAACTAAGATCAGAGCAGAACTGAAGGAGATAGAGACACAAAAAACCCTCCAAAAAATCAATGAATCCAGGAGTTGGTTTTTTGAAAAGATCAACAAAATTGACAGACCGCTAGCAAGATTAATAAAGAAGAAAAGAGAGAGGAATCAAATAGACGCAATAAAAAATGATAAAGGGGATATCACCACCGACCTCACAGAAATACAAACTACCATCAGAGAATACTATAAACACCTCTACGCAAATCAACTAGAAAATCTAGAAGAAATGGATAATTTCCTGGACACGTACACTCTTCCAAGACTAAACCAGGAAGAAGTTGAATCCCTGAATAGACCAATAGCAGGCTCTGAAATTGAGGCGACAATTAATAGCCTACCCACCAAAAAAAGCCCAGCACCAGATGGATTCACAGCTGAATTCTACCAGAGGTACAAGGAGGAGCTGGTACCGTTCCTTCTGAAACTATTCCAATGAATAGAAAAAGAGGGAATCCTCCCTAACTCATTTTATGAGGCCAACATCATCCTGATACCAAAGCCTGGCAGAGACACAACAAAAAAAGAGAATTTTAGACCAATCTCCCTGATGAACATCGATGCAAAAATCCTCAATAAAATACTGGCAAACCGGATTCAGCAGCACATCAAAAAGCTTATCCACCATGATCAAGTGGGCTTCATCCCTGGGATGCAAGGCTGGTTCAACATTCGCAAATCAATCAACGTAATCCAGCATATCAACAGAACCAAAGACAAGAACCACGTGATTATCTCAATAGATGCAGAAAAGGCTTTTGACAAAATTCAACAGCCCTTCATGCTAAAAACGCTCAATAAATTCGGTATTGATGGAACGTACCTCAAAATAATAAGAGCTATTTATGACAAACCCACAGCTAATATCATACTGAATGGGCAAAAACTGGAAAAGTTCCCTTTGAAAACTGGCACAAGACAGGGATGCCCTCTCTCACTACTCCTATTCAACATAGTGTTGGAACTTCTGGCTAGGGCAATCAGGCAAGAGAAAGAAATCAAGGGTATTCAGTTAGGAAAAGAAGAAGTCAAATTGTCCCTGTTTGCAGATGACATGAATTTATATTTAGAAAACCCCATCGTCTCAGCCCAAAATCTTCTTAAGCTGATAAGCAACTTCAGCAAAGTCTCAGGATACAAAATTAATGTGCAAAAATCACAAGCATTCTTATACACCAGTAACAGACAAGCAGAGAGCCAAATCAGGAATGAACTTCCATTCACAATTGCTTCAAAGAGAATAAAATACCTAGGAATCCAACTTACAAGGGATGTAAACGACCTCTTCAAGGAGAACTACAAACCACTGCTCAGTGAAATCAAAGAGGACACAAACAAATGGAAGAACATACCATGCTCATGGATAGGAAGAATCAATATCGTGAAAATGGCCATACTGCCCAAGGTGATTTATAGATTCAATGCCATCCCCATCAAGCTACCAATGAGTTTCTTCACCGAATTGGAAAAAACTGCTTTAAAGTTCATCTGGAACCAAAAAAGAGCCCGCATTGCCAAGACAATCCTAAGTCAAAAGGACAAAGCCGGAGGCGTCACGCTACCTGACTTCAAACTATACTACAAGGCTACAGTAACCAAAACAGCATGGTACTGGTACCAAAACAGAGATATAGACCAATGGAACAGAACGGAGTCCTCAGAAATAATGCCACACATCTACAACCATCTGATCTTTGACAAACCTGAGAAAAACAAGAAATGGGGAAAGGATTCCCTATTTAATAAATGGTGCTGGGAAAATTGGCTAGCCATAAGTAGAAAGCTGAAACTGGATCCTTTCCTTACTCCTTATACGAAGATTAATTCAAGATGGATTAGAGACTTAAATGTTAGACCTAATACCATAAAAACCCTAGAAGAAAATCTAGGTAGTACCATTCAGGACATAGGCATGGGCAAGGACTTCATGTCTAAAACACCAAAAGCAACGGCAGCAAAAGCCAAAATTGACAAATGGGATCTAATTAAACTAAAGAGCTTCTGCACAGCAAAAGAAACTACCATCAGAGTGAACAGGCAACCTACAGAATGGGAGAAAATTTTTGCAATCTACTCATCTGACAAAGGGCTAATTTCCAGAATCTACAAAGAACTCAAACAAATATACAAGAAAAAAACAAACAACCCATCAAAAAGTGGGGAAAGGATATGAACAGACATTTCTCAAAAGAAGACATTCATACAGCCAACAGACACATGAAAAAATGCTCATCATCACTGGCCATCAGAGAAATGCAAATCAAAACCACAATGAGATACCATCTCACACCAGTTAGAATGGCAATCATTAAAAAATCAGGAAACAACAGGTGTTGGAGAGGATGTGGAGAAATAGGAACACTTTTACACTGTTGGTGGGATTGTAAACTAGTTCAACCATTATGGAAAACAGTATGGCGATTCCTCAAGGATCTAGAACTAGATGTACCATATGACCCAGCCATCCCACTACTGGGTATATACCCAGAGGATTATAAATTATGCTACTACAAAGACACATGCACACGTATGTTTATTGCGGCACTATTCACAATAGCAAAGACTTGGAATCAACCCAAATGTCCATCAGTGACAGACTGGATTAAGAAAATGTGGCACATATACACCATGGAATACTATGCAGCCATAAAAAACGATGAGTTTGCGTCCTTTATGTAGCCATAAAAAACGATGAGTTTGCGTCCTTGTTTGCGTCCTGCATGATGGATGCAGCTGGAAACCATCATTCTTAGCAAACTATCACAAGAAGAGAAAACCAAACACCGCATGTTCTCACTCATAGGTGGGAACTGAAGAATGAGCTCACTTGGACTCGGGAAGGGGAACATCACACACTGGGGCCTATCATGGGGAGGGGGGAGGGGGGAGGGATTGCATTGGGGAGTTATACCTGATATAAATGATGAATTGATGGGTGCTGACGAGTTGATGGGTGCAGCACACCAACATGGCACATGTATACATATGTAA
>NC_045438.1:6491031-6508250 GCF_002776525.5 Piliocolobus tephrosceles | reverse complement strand
ATGTACCCTAGAACTTAAAGTATAATAAAAAAAAAAAAAAAAAAGAATAGAGGAAAATTTCAAGAATAAAAAAAAAAAAAGAACTCATTAATGGCTAAGCTTACTTAGAGTAAGTACTTTATAATAATCCAACTTGATACAAGAAAGAGAACCTAGAAGAACAATACCTGTGATCAATTTCAGCACTATTGACATTCTGGGCCTAATTCATTGTTTGGAGCAGGGTGAAAGAGGCTGTCCTGTGTATTTTTAGCAGTAGCCCTACCCTCTACCAACTTCATACCAGAGCAGCCTCCTACTCAAGGTGTGACAACTGAAACTGTCTCCAGACATTGCCAAATTTCCCTTATCAGGCAAAATCACCATCAGTTGAGAGCCCTGTCTTAATGCTCTCTCTCTCAAATATCTAGTGTATCAAACCCACTTTCAACAAGAGCTGAGTAACAGGTAATTGAAGATTCAACTATCTATTAAAAGGGCAGATATCCTGTGCTATTGATGAAAATACATTTGTATCTTTAGATGTCAATCACATTAAGGAGTAGTCTACTGTTTTACAAATATGTGTGTAAACCAGTTTATCCTTGTCAGTTTTGCTTTGCAGTTCTAGTCTCTACATCCTTCTTCGCCCCACAGTGAAGTTATTTGTCCCTCTGAAATAAGTTCAGTCACACCTCAGTTTCCATAGTTTCCAAGCTCCTCTGGTCCTTCCCTTATAGTCCAGACCAATGAATGGGCTTATATTTTCTTCCTGATGAACATCTGCTTACTATTTCAAATCTGAGCACAGCAGAATACTTACCCACACTGCTGAAAATATTAACATGCTGAATAGGTTTATGTATTATTTTCCTTTTGAATACTAGAAAATAGCTGTAAAAAGCAATTTTTAGGAGATGTTGAGCTCTTCTTTCTAACTCTGATAAGCCAACAGATTGATTTGATTTTGAATTCTTTCATGATCCTTTTTCTGTGCCCAGAAACAAACTTAATTTTCCACTATATGAGGGAAAAAAACAAACTCTACCCATGCCCCAATATCTCCTTCAATTTACTTCCTTCTTTCTTTTTTATTTACTAAAACCCCTCTTGAAGAAGTAGGCTCCTTCAGTGTGTCTACCTTCTCAATTCCATTTATGCCTCATCCTATTTTATCTTTCATTTCCTCCAGTTCACTGAAATTTCCCCACAAATATCCCCAATTATCACTCGACTAAAAACTACAATGATGTATTTTCAGACTTCACATTATTCAACATCTGCTACTACATCTTCCTGTTATCTTTAAAATTTTCTCCTTTTTTCGGCTCCTGAAATACTATTATAGTCTTCTTTTTCCTACTTCCACAAATATTCATGTTTCAGTTCCTTCTTGATTCCTATTTCTCTGCACATGTCTTAAACTCTGACCATCAGTTTTCCACACTTTGTTGCTTCACTTTTAATTTCCATGATCACTCTAGTTATCTCATACACTTCACCAACATCAAGTTTATTCATTCCACCCCCCCTTCAAAACCAATTAATGAAGACACAAAGAAAAAAAATTCTCTGTTCCTTCTTCTCATTTCTGCATTTACAAATGTGGGTTAATGTTATCACCTTTGCCCAAAGTAGAAATGCATTAGTTTTCTTCTATTCTTACCTTTCCACAACCATCACACTCAATCAACCTTTAGGTCCTATCTCAAAATTTCTTATTCTTTCCTTTTCACTTTCATTGCCTTGACTCAGATCTCTGCTATCTCTTACTATGGTAACAACACTGTGACCCAACCATCAGAAGATCTTTCTAAATATAAATATGATCTGGTTAACTTCCTACATATCATCCTTCTTTGACTTCTTTTTACTCTGTCCAAAATGCATTATCATGCTACATATGAGTTTTCACAATCAGTTTTTGACATGCCTCTTCAATCTTATAGTACACTTTTCCCTGCCATATAACTCAAGCTTTGGTCATATTCCAGTCCCTCTATTTAAAATGGCTTTCCTTTTCTTTCTTTTGTAGGAAAATTTCTACTTTTTATTAAAAAGTTTCATGGGTGCATAGTGGGTGTATGTATTTATGGGGTACATGAGATATTTTGATACAGGTATGTGATACACAACAATCACATAAGGGCAAATGGGGTATCCATCACCTCAAGCAATTATCTTTGGGTTACAAACAATCCAATTTTACTCTTTTAGTTATTTTTAAATATAGAATGAATTATTGTTGACTGTAGTCACCCTGTTCTGCTATCAAATACTACATATTATTCATTCTATTTTTGTATCCATTAATCATCACCACTTTGCCCCACCAGTTCCCCCCACCTACCCATCTCAGCTTCTGAGAATCATCATTCTACTCTCTATATCCATGAGCTCACTTGTTTTAATTTTTTAGCTCCCACAAACAAATGAGAACATGTGGGCTGGGCATGGTGGCTCATGCCTGTAATCCCAGCACTTTGGGAGGTCAAGGTCAGCAGATCACAAGGTCAGGAGATCAAGACCATCCTGGCTAACATGATGAAACCCCATCTCTACTAAAAATGCAAAAAATTAGCCAGACGTGGTGGCGGAAGCCTGTAGTCCCAGCTACTCGGGAGGCTGAGGCAGGAGAATGGTGTGAACCCAGGAGAACAAGCTTGCAGTGAGCCAAGATCACGCCACTGCACTCCAGCCTAGGCGACAGAGTGAGACTATGTCTCAAAAAAAAAAAAAAAAAAAAAAAAGACAGGATATGTGAAGTTTGTCTTTCTGTTCCAGAATTAGTTCACTTAACATAATGACTCCTAGTTCCATACATGTCGTTGCAAATGAAAGGATCTCATTCTTTTTATGGCTAAATAGTACTCCATATTGTATATTTGCCACATTTTCTTTATCCATGCTTTGTTGATGGACAGTAAGACTGGTTAAAATCCTTGGCTATTGTGAATACTGCTGCAATATACATGGGAGTGCAAGTATCTCTCCAACATACTGATTTCCTTTCTTTGTGCATATACCTTGCAGTGGGATTGCTGGATCACACAGTAGTTCTAATTTTAATTTTTTAAGGAAACCATTCTCCATAGTGGTTGTAGTAATTTACATTCCGACCAACAGTTTACAAGGGTTCTGCTCTCTCCACATTCTCACCAGCATTTGTTATTGCCTGTATTTTTGGATAAAAGCCACTTTAACTAGAGTAAGATGATATCTCTACCAACAGTTTACAAGGGTTCTGCTCTCTCCACATTCTCACCAGCATTTGTTATTGCCTGTATTTTTGGATAAAAGCCACTTTAACTAGGGTAAGATGATATCTCATTGTAGTTTTAATTTGCATTTTTCTGATGCTCAGTAATGTTGAGCACCTTTTCATACACTTCGCTGTCACTGAAAATTGCTACTTTTAATTTAAAAACTAAGCTGGAACAGTGGCTCACACCTGTAATCCCAACAATTTGAAAGGCTAAGGCAAGAGGATTACATGAGGCCAGGAGTTCAAGACCAGCATAGGCCACATAGCAAGTTTTCATATCTTTAAAAATACTAAATGCTAACAACTCTATGAAGTCTTCTTTTCCTTACAAAGTCTTCATTATTCCTCCTTTGTGCATTCACTGCACTCTGCCCACACCTCCTTTATTGCTTTGAATTTTAAAGTAACGTCATTTTATTTTACTGGTTGCTATCTCCCAATAAAACGTGAGGTGCTTGAATGTTATATATTTTTTAACTGTGATTTTTTCTGCAGTACCTTGCAATATTAATTACTCAATAAACACTTGTAAAACAAACATATACATAATATAATCATTATAAAGCAAACTTATTTTATTTCAACTTTCCCTAGCCGAAGGGCATGGATCCAATTCATCTAAAATGCAACCAAGTCATTTATATATGTGTTTAAAACATAACAAACTGGAACAAAATAATCATTTGCTGCACTTAAAATTGAAGACTATTCCTATCCATACAAATTATCTATCAATAATTTAGAATAGGAGTTGAAATAAATGTATAAATTATTCCATACAAGAGCATGGGATTTAGAGCACAGATACTTTCTGTGGAATCAGCAGTACATATCAGATCAATGGAGAAAAAGTCTTCCTTTGATTTTAATTGACTTCACAGAAAGATAAAGTGATATAACAATGGTCAACAGGAGAATTGATATACTTAAAACTTTCTTACTCTTCATGAAAGATATGAGATTGAGAGGCTCATTTTTGCAAATTAAAAAAAAAATCTCTAAACAAATAATGAAATTTTTGTTTGTTATTAATTTTTGGCAAGAAAATATCCTTTCTAGAAAAGTAATAAGCTATTCTTTGCAACTATTCCTCAGAAACCGATGTTTTATCTTATTTATCTTTGAAGATCAGGGTTGATCTAGATACATGGAACTTATGAAGGGCTTAATGAATGTTCACTGAGTCCATAAATGAAAGAAGGTGAAGTGAAGATAACTATACCATATGTATAAATAAATATTTTTCAAATTAAAGTGTTAATATTTTTCATCCCGAGTGTTCCTCTTGAGTGGTGACAACGTGCTGGTGGACCTTGCTCACTCTCGGTGCCTCCTCAGCCTCAGCGTCCACTGTGGCTGCACTTGAGGAGTCCTTCAGCCTGCCACAGCACTGTGGGAGCCCCTCTCTGGGCTGGCCGAGGCCGGAGCCAGCTCCCTCTGCTTGTGCGAAGGTGTGGAGAGAGATGCACGGGTAGGAATGGACACCGTATGTGGTGCTTGCAGGCCAGCCTGAGCCCCAGGTGGGCGTGGGTTCCGCGGCCCTGCACTTGGAGTGGCCAGCTAATGCCACTGGCCTAGGCAGTAAGGGGCTTAGCACCTGGGCCAGCAGCTGCAGAGGGTGCACCAGGTCCCCACCTGGGACTCCTGCACTGCCCAAGTCTCCTTGAGGAGTGCAGCCCCCTGCACCATGGCGCCCAGTCCCATGGACCGTCCAAGGGCTGACGAGTGCGGGCACAGGGCAAGGGACTGGCAGGCAACTCCACCTGCAGCCCTGGTGTGGGATTCACTAGGTGAAGCCAGATGGGCTCCTGGGTCTAGTGGGGACTTGGAGAACTTTTATGTCTAGCTGGAGGATTGTAGATGCACCAATCAACACTCCATAAATGCACCAATCAGCACTTTGTGTCTAGCTCAGGGTTTGTAAATACACCAATCAGTACTCTGTGTCTAGCTCAAGGTTTGTAAATGCACCAATCAGTACTCTATCTAGCTAACTTAGTGGGGACTTGGAGAACTTTTCTGTCTAGCACTTTGTGTCTAGCTAAAGGATTGTAAATGCACCAATCAGCACTCTGTCAAAACGAACCAATCAGCTCTCTGTAAAATAGACAAATCAGCTCTCTGTAAAATGGACCAATCAGCAGGATGTGGGCGGGGCCAGATAAGGGAATAAAAGCAGGCTGCCAGAGCCAGCCAGCGCAACCTGCTTGGGTCCCCTTCAGCACTGTTGGAGTGTTATTCTTTTGCTCTTTACAATAAATCTTGCTTCTGCTCCCTCTTTGGGTCCACGCCGCCTTTATGATGATGAGCTATAACACTCATCAGGAGGGTCTGCAGCTTCACTCCTGAAGTCAGGGAGACCATGAACCCACCAGAAGGAAGACACTGCGAACACATCTGAACATCTGAAGGAACAAATTCCGGACACACCATTTTTAAAAGCTGTAACACTCACTGCAAGGGTGCGCGGCTTCATTCTTGAAGTCAGCAAGACCAAGAACCCACCAATTCCGGACACACTTTCAGGTATCCTCTTTAACTGTGAATTAATTTTCAATAATTCAATCAAAAAATACTAAGTTGTTCTATAATTAAGTACTTATATTCAGTTTGGGGAAAAGAAAAACGAGTAAGAGATGCTCCTGATCTTCAAAATAACTCACATGAACTACTAAAGGAAATAAAAGATGCTTGTAATATGGAACATTTCTTAATGTTTGTTCTAGAGAACACCAGTGTCTCAGATATTACTCCTGCCCATAAAATGTGATCCCGTCCTGAGAATGAGAGTTGAAAATGGTCAATACTGTATCTTAGAGATTCATGATGACAATAGCAAATTAAAGTTTCTGAAACAATATGCAGCAAGGAACTATCATTGACCTATAAATCTCCAGGTGTATTGGATGAAAAATGTTCTTTGTATGGCACCCATTAATATGTCAGCTTCAGCAAGTATACTTTAGAAAGTAGTCAAATAGCATTAAAAAGTCCCATAAAGCAGAAAATTTCATGAGAGCAGAGAGGAGAAAAACAGAGGAGAACCTGCCTCTGAGTCAGCCTAATGAAGGCAGATAGCTGGGAGGATGTGGACAGGACACTCCATAGTGGAAAATCTTATATGGAATTAGAGGTTTACAGGTGTAATGAGAAAAAAAAAATAGCATCTATTAAGTCTGAAGAAATGACTTATATGTTCATCAAGATAAATTATGTTTCCCTAATTTCAAGTTTACATTCATTTTTAGCTCCTAGGAAAACTTAAGATTCTGCAACTAAGAAATATCACTTTGTGTGAGAATGTGACAAGATCTAAAATTCACTTTCAGTTACACCTAGAGCTATTTTGGTTCTACTCTGATAACCCTCACAGATTAACTGCATCTTCTCCCTAACTCTGAGAAGTGAAGCATCATAAGCCAAATTTAGGGATTTGAACCGTATTTCATCCTTGGTGTCTCTAAACTTGTAATAATGACCTTCCTTGTATCCTAAGAAGATTTAAATGTGTTTGTAATGGTGCTGCCTTCCTCAGCCCTTTCTATCCAAATTCTGCTCTAGAGTCTCTAAAACCTGACACCTGCAAATGGACATCTCTACCGGCCTGGGTAGATGTTTTGTTCCTATTTGCATAGAGACTCTTGTTTTGTACTGTTTCATGTTTGGATGATATTCTGCTGCCTGTGGGTCTTCCTGATGCACAGAAATAAAAATGGTGTCTAAGCTAACAATAACAAGCAGTGAGGAAAGGACTTCCTATTCAATAAATGATGCTGGAAAAACTGGCTAGCCATATGCAGAAGACTGAAACATGACCCCTAACTTTCACCATATACAAAAATCAACTCAAGATTAATTAAAGACTGAAATGTAAAATATAAAACTATAAAAACTCTAAAGGAAAGTCTAGGAAATACCATTCTGGACGTGCATACATATCCTAGGAAATACCATTCTGGCAAAGACTTCATGACAAAGACTCTCAAAGCAATTGCAACAAACCCAGAAATTGACAAGTGAGACCTAATTAAACTAAACAGCTTCTGCACAGCAAAAGAAACTTTCATCAGTGTGAAGACACAACCTACAGAACAGGAAAATTTGTTTGCCATCTATTCATCAGACAAAGGTCTAATATCCAGCATCTATAAGGAATGTAAATAAATCAACAAGCAAAAAACAAACAACACCCAAAGTGGGCAAAGTACATGACCAGACACTTCTCAAAAGAAGACATACATGCAGCCAATAAGCATACGAAAAAATGCTCAATGTAATTAATCATTGGGAAAATGCAAATAAAAACCACAATGAAAATACCATCTCACACCAGTCAGAATGGCCACTATTAAAAAGTCAGAAAAAAGTCAGGCACGGTGGCTCATGCCTGTAATCCCAGCATTTTGGGAGGCCAAGGTGGGTGGATCACCTGATGTCGTGAGTTCAAGACCAGCCTGGGCAACATGGTGAACTCTGGTATCTACTAAAAATACAAAAAAAAAGAAAGAAAGAAAGAAAGAAATTAGCTGGGCATGGTGGTGGGTGCCTGTAGTCCCAGCTACTTGGGAGGCTGAGGCAGGAGAATTGTTTGAACCCGGGAGGTGGAGGTTGCAGTGAGCCGAGATTGTGCCACTGCACTCCAGCCTGGGCGACAGAGCGAGACTCCATCTCAAAAAAGAAAAAAAAAGTCAAAAAATAACAGATGCTGATGAGTTTGCAGAGAAAAGGGGACACTTGTTAGTGGTGGGAATGTCAATTAGTTCCGCCACTGTGGAAAGACACACTTATAAGCCCAACCTGCTTCTTTGCATCTTTTAAAGCTATGTGCACCAAATCCACTATCAGAGTTTCAGAGTTCTTTTTGCCCCATTCATAGACTAGCTGGGAAGCGGGAGACTTCTTCGAAGCCTATTTTTCTTCCTGTGTTTTAAGAACACATATTCTCTTTCTAGGAGTTTATTCATAATTGCTGCGAGGAAACTAATGGAACAAAATAAAAGAGAACAAACATAAGATAGTGAAAAGATGTTTAAAAGTCTTAAAAATTCATGAAGCCATAATTTTAACACTAGATAATAATGCTGCTTTGCATAGAGCATTTGCACGTGTTCCCAGAGAATATGCACTTGTCTATATACTCTGAAACCATTTAACTATGTAAACTAGCATAAACCATTTTCAATGACAGTACCTAAAGCAATAGAAGAAAACAGGTTACTAAGAAGATATTGCCAAATAAAGGTGAATTAATATTAAATCTTTTATTTCAACAGAAGTCTGCAAAGTCTGAGTAGTCAGAAAAACCATAGAACATCTCATATAGAAATCACAGAAAAAAATTAAACTGAGCTACTTTAAAAGTGTCCAAAAGGAATGAGATCATGTCCTTTGCAGGGACATGGATGGAGCTGGAAGTCATTATCCTCAGCAAACTAATACAGAAACAGAAAACCAAACATTGCATGTTCTCATCTATAAGCAAGTATTGAATGATGAGAACACATGGACCCACTGGGGGAAACAGCACACACCAGGTCCTATCGGGGGAGAGAGAGTGTCAGGAAGAATAGCTAATGGTTCTAGGCTTAATACCTAGGTGATGGGATGATCTGTGTAGTAAACCACCATAGCATACATTTACCTATGTAACAAACCTGCACATCGTGCACATGTGCCCCTGAACTTAAAATAAGAGTTTAAGAAGAAAAAAAGAAGTGTCCATACATGTGTCATCGAAGTAGGTATCTAGATATTTCTCCTTCTGTGTCTGTGTGTGAATTAATTATGAAGCAAGATTAAGATCAGGAGAAAAACATTTTATCACATGTGGTGTATAGTTTAGAACTTATTTCTCCTTTATTATCTGCAATCAGAAAAGCATATCCATGTTTGTTTCCTGTGATACTAAATTTTCATAAGAATCAGAAGTAATTAAAAGCTTTGGAAGTGACAAAATTTCTTTTTTAAAAGTCAGAGCTATAGCAAATGGGTGATTTTAACTTCTCATCCAAGAAAAAGAATTAGTCATTAGGAGATATGTCCCAGAATATTCTCAGCATCCAGTTAAATATAATCATATGATTTCAAGGACTCCAGGTTAAATCATTTCATAGTTGCTGGCTTTCTAATACTGTCATTGTTGAACAAAAGTAATTTATCTAAAGTTCTTCTTACAGAATGTATGGGATTTCTATATCAGGTTATCTGATCAAAGAATGGATTACATGAGGAGTCAGTCCATGACAAAGAATCATAAGAACTAGTGGCTGTAGAGAATAAGACTGGATGAGGTGAAGATTATTGAGATCATCTTGAAGGTCTAGAATATCAGAGAAGAGAGTAGGTTTGGAGGAGGGATGAGGAAGCAGTCACACTGAAAAGCTAGATGGTACCAACCAATTGCAGTGGCAGAAATGTCTCAGTGTTCTCAAAGGTGTAAGTCCTGGATTGAACATTAGATTTAGAAACAGATTATTTAATAATACTGGTTAGTGAAGATGCCCTGAAGTTGCAAGAAGTCATGTTAAAATTAACTTGCAGATATAAACTGCACGTGAAAGCCTCTTATTCTTCCTTAGGAGGGTGTGCACACAACTACAGGAGGCCTTCCCCTTCAGAGTCCATGTACTCATGAGACTCCTACCAAGGTGCCAGGGTATGCCCAGATGGGATACAAGCCCTGCAACCATAAGGATTCCCTGTGGTTCATGTGGTCTGCCTTTTTACTTTACATTTACCTCCGTCCAAAATAACATGTTGCGTATAATTTAAAATTTAGACAATTTTTCTATTTTTCTTAAGAAACAAATGACTAAGGAGAGGAGAACACCTGAAAACAAATACATTCAAGTTTTGAATTAGTGGAGCAACATAAACCAATTTGATTAGTTTTATTCTAGAGGCAGGCCAACACAAAATACTTTTAACAGCCTCGTAGCGAATCCCCTACCGTGTGGCCCTTTAAGAAGTTTTACCTGGACAAAAGTAACTGTTCATTCACACACCCCAAAAAAATCAATCTGGAAGAGCACTTTTTGAGTAAAATTTCCACCTGTTTCTTTCTAAATTCATAATGTGACATGTTTAGCCAATGTTAAAAGATTCTATGGAGATTGAGAAGTTCAGTGTGCTCATTTCTTGCATAAGTAATACTAGAAATACAGTAAGAGTATCAGTACAGTAATTTTGCAAAGCTGTCTTCAGAGGCATGATATTTGTTTCTAGAAAGAGGGTAGAAGAAATGGTTTAGAGGAACCAACGTAGTAAAAAGTGTTATTATTCATATGTCAAATGAGACAGCATCATAAGGTTCATAAATGATTGACAGATAGCCAATAACTCTGCAATGAAAACTACGCACAACGATGCCTTAAAAAAAAAAAAAAAAAAGTCAGAAAGTGTCAACAGAGGCTGGAAAGATAGCCAAAGAGGAACAACTCTGGTCTGTAGCTCCCAGAGAGAGATCAATGCAGAAGGCAGGTGATTTCTGCATTTCCAGCTGCTGTATCTCACTGGGACTGGTTAGAAAGTAGGTGCAGCCCACAGAGGGTGAGCCAAAGCAGGGTGGGACGTCACCTCAACAGGGAAGTACAAGGGATCAGGGAACTTCCCCCAGCCAAGGGAAGCCTTGAAGGACCTTGCCATGAGGAACTGTGCATTCCAGTTCCTATACTTTTCCCATGGTCTTCACAACCCACAGAACAGGAGATTCCCTCAGGTGCCTACACCACCAGGGCCCTGGATTTCAAGCACAAAACTGGGCAGCCATTTGAGGAGACACTGAGCTACCTGCAGGACTTTTTCTTCATACCCCAGTGGCGCCTGGAATGACAGTGAGAAAGAACCATTCGCTCCCCTGGAAAGGGGGCTAAAGTGAGGGAGCCAAGTGGTCTAGCTCAGTGAATCCCACTCCCATGGAGCCCAGCAAGCTAAGATTCACTGGCTTGAAATTCTCCCTGCCAGCACAGGAGTCTGAAGTCAATCTGGGATGCTCAAGGTTAGTGGGGAGAGGAGCATCCACCATTACTGAGGCTTGAGTAGGGAGTTTTCCCCTGACAATATAAACAAAGCCTCAAGGAACTTCAGACTGGATGGAGCCCACTGCAGCTCCGCAGAGCCACTGTAGCCAGACTGCCTCTCCAGATTCCTACTCTCTGGTCAGGGTATCTCTGAAAGAAAGGCAGCAGCCCCAGTCAGGGGCTTATAGATAAAACTCCCATCTCCTTGGGACAGAGCACCTGGGGGAAGGGGCAGCTGTGGGCACAGCTTCAGCAGACTTAAACGTTCCTGCCTGCAGGCTCTGAAGAGAGCAGTGGATCTCCCAGCATAGTGCTTGAGCTCTGCTAAGGGACAGACTGCCTCCTCAAGTGGGTCCCTGACCCCTGTGCCTCCTGACTGGTAGACACCTCCCAGCAGGGCTTGACAGACACCTCATAAAGGAGAGCTCCGGCTGGCATCTGGTGGGTGCCCCTCTGGGATGAAGCTTCCAGAGGAAGGAACAGACAGCAGTCTTTGCTGTTCTGCAGTTTCTGCCGGTGATACCCAGGCAAAGGAGGTCTGGAGTGGACCTTCAGCAAACTCCAGCAGACCTGCAGCAGAGGGTCATGACAGTTAGAAGGAAAACTAACAAACAAAAGGGAATAGCAAAAACATCAACCAAAAGGACTTCCACAAAGAAACCCCATCTGAAGGTCACCAACATCAAAGACCAAAGAACAAGGTAGATAAATATACACAGATGAGGAAAAACCAGCACAAAAAGGCTGAAAATTCCAAAAACCAGAATGTCTCTTCACTTCCACAGGATCACAACTCTTCACCAACAAGGAAACAAAACTGGAAGAAAAATGAGTTTGATGAATTGACAGAAGTAGGCTTCAGAAGGTGGGTAATAACAAACTCCTCTGAGGTACAGGCGCAAGTTCTAACACAATGCAAGAACACTAAGAACCTTGTAAAAAGGGTTAGAGGAATTGCTAACTAGGATAACCAGTATAGAGAAGCACATAAATGACCTCATGGAGCTGAAAAACACAGCATGAGAACTTCATGAAGCACACACAATTATCAATAGCTGAATCAATCAATGGGAAGAAAGGATATCAGAGACTGAAGATCAACTTAAGGAAATAAAGCGTGAAGACAAGATTAGAGAAAAAAGAATGAAAATGAAGGAAAAAGGCCTCCAAGAAATATGGGACTATGTGAAAAGACCAAACCTACATTTGATTAGTGAACCTGAAAGTGATAAGGAGAATGGAACCACATTGTAAAACACTCTTCAGAGTGTTTATCCAAGAGAACTTCCCAACCTAGGAAGACAGGCCAGCATTCAAATTCAGGAAATACAGAGAACACCAAAAAGATACTCCTTGAGAAGAGCAACCCCAAGACACATAATCGTCAGATTTACAAAGGTTGAAATGAAGGAAAAAATGTTAAGGGCAGCCAGAGAGGAAGGTTGGGTTACCCACAAAGGGAAGCCCATCAGACTAACAGTGGATCTCTCTGCAGGAACTGTACAAGCCAGAAGAGAGTGAGGTCCAATATCCAACATTCTTAAAGAAAAGAATTTTCAACACAGAATTTCATCTCCAGCCAAACTAAGATTCATAGCGAAGAAGAAATAAAATCCTTTACAGACAAGCAAATGCTGAGGGATTTTGTCATGACCAGGCCTGCCTTACAAAAGCTCCTGAAGGAAGCACTAAATATGGAAAGGAAAAATGGGCACCAGTCACTGCAAAAACATACCAACTTGTAAAGACCACTGACACTAGGAAGAAACTGCATCAACTAATGGGCAAAATAACCAGCTAGCATTCATAATGACAGAATCAAATTCACACAAAATATTAACCTTAAATGTAAGTGGGCTAAATACCCCAATTAAAAGACATAGACTGGCAAATTGGATAAAGAGTCAAGACCCATCAGTGTGCTGTATTCAAGAGACCATCTCACTTGCAAAGGCACACATAGGTTCAAAATAAAGGGATGGAGGAATATTTACCAAGCAAATGGAAAGCAAATAAAAGCAATGGTTGCAATCCCAGTCTCTGATAAAACAGACTTTAAATCAACAAAGATAAAAAAAGGAAATTATATAATGGTAAAGGGATCAATACAAAAAGAAGAGCTAACTATCCTAAATTTATATGCACCCAATACAGGATCACCAAGATTCATAAAGCAAGTGCATAGAGACTACAAAGAGACTTAGACTCCCACACAATAATAGTGGGAGACTTTAACACCCCACTGTCAATATCAAACAGATCAATGACAAAGAAAATTAACAAGGATACTCAGGACTTGAACTCAGCTCTGCACCAAGTGGACCTAATAGACATCTACAGAACTGTCCACACCAAATCAACAGAATATATATTCTTCTCAGCACCTCATAGCACTTATTCTAAAAGTGACCACATAATTGGAAGTAAAACACTCCTCAGCAAATGCAAAAGAACAGAAATCATAACAAACAGTCTAACAGTGTGACCAAATTAGAACTCAGGATTAAGAAACTCACTCAAAACCGCACCACTACATGGAAACTGAACAACCTGCTCCTGAATTACTACTGGGTAAATAATGAAATGAAGGCAGAAATAAATAAGTTCTTTGAATCCAATGAGAATAAAGACACAATGTACCAGAATCTCTGGGACGCAGCTAAAGCAGTGTTTAGAGGGAAATTTATACAACTGAATGCCCTCAGGAGAAAGCAGGAAAGATCTAAAATCAACACCCTAACATCACAATTAAAAAAACTAGAGGACTAAGAGCAAACAAATTCAAAAGCTAGCAGAAGACAAGAAATAACTAAGATCAGAGCATAACAGAAGGAGATAGAGACACAAAAAACCCTTCAAAATATCAGTGAATCCAGGAGCTGGTTTTTTAAAAAGATTAGCAAAATAGATAGACTACTAGCCAGACTTATAAAGAAGAAAAGAGAGAAGAATCAGAGAGAGACAGTAAAAAATGATAAAGGGGATATCACAACTGATCCCACAGAAATATGAACAAGCATCGGAGAATACTATAAACACCTCTATGCAAATAAACTAGGAAATCTAGAAGAAATGGATAAATCCCTAGATACATACACGCTCCCAAGACAAAACCAGGAAGAAGTCAAATCCCTGAATAGACTGATAACAAGTTCTGAAATTGAGGTAGTAATTAATAGCTTACCAATCAAAAAAACAGCCTAGCACCAGACACATTCACAGCTGAATTCTACCAGAAGTACAAAGAGGAGCTGGTACCCTTCTATCCGAAACTATTCCAAACAATAGAAAAAGAGGGATTCCTCCCTAACTCATTTTATGAGTCCAGCATCATCCTGATACCAAAACCTGGCAGAAACACAACAAGAAAAGAAAATTTCAGGCCGATATCTCTGATGAACACCAATGCAAAAATCCTCAATAAAATCCTGCCAAACTGAGTCCAGCAGCACATCGAAAAGCTTATCCACCACGATCAAGTCAGTTTCATCCTTGGTGTGCAAGGCTGGTTCAACATATGCAAATCAATAAACATAATCCATCACATAAACAGAACCAATGACAAAAACCACATGATTATCTCAATAGATGCTGAACAGGCCTTCAATACAATTCAACAACCCTTCGTGCTAAAAACTCTCAACGAACTAGGTATTGATAGAATGTATCTCAAAATAATAAGAGCTATTTATGACAAACCCACAGCCAATATTATACTGAATGGGCAAAAGCTGGAAGCATTCCCTTTGAAAACTGGCACAAGACAAAGATGACTTCATCACTCCTATTCAAAATAGTATTGGAAGTTCTTGCCAGGGCAATCAGGCAACAGAAAGAAATAAAGAATATTCAAATAGGAAGAGAGGAAGTCAAATTGTCTCTGTTTGCAGATGACATATTTGTATACTTAGGAAACCCCATCATCTCAGCCCCAAATCTCCTTATCTGATAAACCACTTCAGCAAAGTCTCAGGATAAAAAAATCAATGGGCAAAACTCACAAGCATTCCTATACAACAATAATAGACAAACAGAGAGCCAAATAATGAGTGAACTCCCATTCACAATTGCTACAAAGAACATAAAATACCTAGGAATACACCTTACAAGGGATGTGAAGGATCTCTTCAGGGGGAACTACAAACCACTGTTCAAGGAAATAAGAGAGGACACAAACAAATGGAAAAACATTCCATGCTCATGGATAGGAAGAATCAATATCGTAAAAATGATCATACTGCCCAAAGTAATTTATAGAGTCAATGCTATCCCCATTAAGCTACCATTGACTTTCTTCACAGAAAACCACAAGTAGGAGTTGCACAATGAGAACACATGGACACCCGGAGGGGAACATCACACACTGGGGCCTGTTGGTGGGTGGGAGGCTAGGGGTGGGATAGCATTAGGAGAAATACCTGATATAGATGACGGCTTGATGGGTGCAGCAAACCACCATGGCACATGTATACCTATGTAACAAACCTGCACGTTCTGCATGTGTATCCCAGAACTTAAAGTATAATTTAAAAAAAAAAAGAAAAAAAATGTCAATTACTTTCTTGTCAACTGGAGTTATAGGATAGCGGAGTAGGTAGCAACGTTGATTTTTTTTTTTTTTTTTTTTTTTTTTTTTTTTTGAGACGGAGTCTCACTCTGTCACCCAGGCTGGAGTGCAGTGGCCAGATCTCAGCTCACTGCAAGCTCTGCCTCCCGGGTTTACACCATTCTCCTGCCTCAGCCTCCCAAGTAGCTGGGACTACAGGCGCCTGCTACCTCGCCTGACTAGTTTTTTGTATTTTTTTAGTAGAGAGGGGGTTTCACGGTGTTAGCCAGGATGGTCTCGATCTCCTGACCTCGTGATCCGCCCGTCTCGGCCTCCCAAAGTGCTGGGATTACAGGCTTGAGCCACCGAGCCCGGCCAGCAACGTTGATTATTATGTGCTAACACAGCTATTTGGAGAATTTCTCCCTCACTATGAGGTTTTAAAGGACGTTTAGTAAATTAATAGGCTTAATTCAGTTAAGCAAATAGTAAATAATAATAACTTGTTACAAAGCTCTTTTGCATGGAAATACAGCTCTGCTCCATGCCATCTTTGACCACTCCTGACAACAAACCTTGTACTCCTATCACCTGTCTTCTCATCCTGCTTTATCACCTTTGTGCCCACTCCTTCACTTGCCTTGGCCACATGTGCCCTCCTCCTTGATTCCCTCAGGCAGAGGGAGTTGCTACTTCCTCCAAGGTTCCATAGCATGTTACAAACTCTTGGTTAAATTTTGTTTAATGATTATATCACCATCATCTCAGTAGTTCTGGCAAAACACACCTGAGCTATTTTTTCTCCCTTGTCTGTTTTATTAATTTCCTATACCCAGTTTAATTTTTCTTGCATTCCTACATTCGGTCAATACTTGTTGACCGTCATGTCTAGATCTTCCGAGATCTGTGCTATCCTTTTCCCTAGGTGAGACCACTCCTCTTACAGTCAATACACTCAGAGCTTCCTCACTGCCCCCATTGTCAAAACTCTCCAGTCACTTTCCGGGAATCCACAAGTCCAGCCATCATTTTTTGAAAATGGACTGCTGTTATTTTCGATTTTTAAAACATTTAAGCTGGGCACAGTGGCTCACGTCTGTAATCCCAGCACTTTGGGAGTCTTAGACGGGTGGATTACCTGAGGTCGGGATTTCGAGACCAGCCTGACCAACATGGAGAAACCTCGTCTCTACTAAAAATACAGAATTAGCCAGGCCTGGTGGCACATGCCTGTAAGCCCAGCTACTCAGGCAGCTGAGGCAGGAGAATCACTTGAAACCAGGAGGCAGAGGTTGCAGAGAGCCAAGATTGCGCCATTGCACTCCAGCCTGGGCAACAAAAGCGAAACTCTGCCACAAAATAAATAAATAAATAAATAAATAAATAAATAAATAAATAAATAAATAAATAA